>NW_009633961.1:41505-129959 GCF_000690535.1 Cariama cristata
CTGCTGTTTATTTCAGCAGATTCAGTATTTCATGATGAAATAGAGGATGTTGCTGGGAGATGCTGACATGCATGGTGCTGGATGTTAAAGCATGCCCCCCTATTGATTGACTTCATCTCCTATGCATAGCTGAATGAAGTATACAGGGATTCTTCCCTCCCCATAGTTACTGTCAAGTGTATCGTGGTTTATTTATTTACTTAATTTGGCAAAATGCCTTACATTGGCTTCAATCCTGTTTAGAAGGAATGTTTGGTATTACAATAGAATGATTTTAGCCAAATTTTGCAAATGTTACTTAGCATTATTATTTGTGTCGCTTTTTTTTTTTTTAAGAATCTTTCCTGTTTCTTTTTTTCTTCAGAATATTGTAGCTACTGGAAAAACTTCTGAGTTATGTGAAAGTAGCAGCCTTTTAAAAATTTTTTATTTATTTTTTTAACCAACTACAACAGTTCCTATCTATAGTCATATATATACTTCAGGGCATTCTAAACAGGTATAAACCAGCTGCTGTTTGCCACCATTGATGGCCTCTGGTCAATTAAGACTGCAATAGCATTTAAATAAGCTCAGGTGTCTCAGTGCAGGCTGTTTGCTTGGAATGCAAAATTTGTGAGCTTTTCTGACTGACTTAACATTCAGTAGCAGGACTGGCAATGTTAAATATAGCTAACAGGAGGGAAATCCCCAGGGCAATTTGGATGAAAGGATTCTTGGTGTAGTTGTACCACTGGTACCATTGACTTTGATAGCAGAGCTACTGTAGGTGATGATTGCTCCTGACTTCCCTCCAACCCCGTATCATTGAATGTCCATTTCTGTCACTGTGCTGTGACTTTTCTCTGTTATGCTGGTCCAGTTGTTTTGAGTCGTGCTAGAAATTTCAGGCATAATTTCACCACATGGAGTATGCTGACAGAACTGCTCATCAAAGCCAATGGGTCACTCATATTCCCTTTGCAAACCTTACCTGTGCAGGTTCTGGAGCTTGTTGAATTCTTCTATACCAATTTGAGTTGCTCAAATGGTTAACTGAACAAGATAATTCAGCAAAAAAAGTAGAGGTAAACCAACTACTACATTCAGTAAGGATTTGGAGCTGCTGTAAAAGAGTTGAATGGTGCAGCTGGAGTCGGGTGGGAGGGAAGGCAGTGGAGCCTTCACCTCTTTTTGATGGTAAGCTGTTGCTTCTTTGCTTGTTGTACAGTATCAGTGAAGCTGGCTGTGTTAGATTCATTTAGGTTGGAAAAGGACCTCTAAGATCATTGAGGCCAGCTGTTAACCTAACACTGCCAAGCCCACCACTAAACCACGTCCCTAAGCACCACAGCTACACGTCTTTTAAATACCTCCAGGGATGGTGACTCCACCACTTCTCTGGGCAGCCTGTTCCAGTGCCTGGCAACCCTTTCAGTGAAGGAATTTTTCCCAATACCCAATCATCTAAACTTGCGCTGGTGCATCTTGAGGCTGTTTCCTTTTGTCCTATCGCTTGTTACTTGGGAGAAGAGACCAACCTCCGCCTGGCTATGACCTCCTTTCAGGTGGTTGTAGAGAGCAATGAGGTTTCCCCTCAGCCTCCTCTTCTCCAGGCTATACACCCCCAGTTCCCTCAGCCCACCAGCTTCATTGCCCTTCTTTGGACACGCTCTGGCACCTTAAGGTCCTTTCTGTAGTGAGGGACCCAAAAGTTAAATTATTCCCTCCCTCCCCTTTCCCCTTTCTGAAGGTGTCTTTTTAAACTTTTTATTTCATTTTGGGTTATGGTCTGGTGCCACAAGAAACTGTTTGCATAGCTGAGAAGACAAGCTTCACATAAGGTAACAAACAGGTCAGCATGGGAGCAGAAAGGAAACGAACTTCTGGAGCTAATGTCATGGAACGTCACATCTTTTATTCCTCAGCTGTCTCTGGCATCAGTTTGGAATGAGCATCAGACAAAGCTTGTTCAACGTGCCAGGTATTGGTTTGAATGGGAAAGCAGAATACTTAATCTCCATAGGGGTTATTTATTCTCTTCCCTGGCAGAGGCTGATTTTCTTTTCCCTGAATGGTTTATTTGGTAGGCAGTTATGCTATACGGCTGATTTCTTTGCTTGCTTTTATGCTTATTTATGCTGGAAATTGAAGAGCAAACCTGTACTGCTGTTCTTGAAAGCTAATTGGCATTCTCTCCTATGGTATTATGCACACAAACTATGTCAAGGTAACTTGAAGCTGTTGCCCAGTACCAGATGATGAGGGTTTTTTTATTTTTTTTTTTTTTTGACATTGCAGCAGTGCAGTGTGCAACTGAAAGGGTAGTCCTGGTCCTCCCCGGTCAAATATTCCTGAATCTTTTGTCATAGTACTGACAGTTATGAAGAGCTGAGCCCTGGCTATGGGGCAGAGGTGGCGGTGGCCCAGCGAGCCAGCCAGCCTGGTCCTTTCAGCAGTAGCTTAAGCTGACTCCAAAATCTCACCCTGAAGCAGGCTGGTTTGCTGTCCACGAGCAAGTCAAGCACAATACTAGAAAAAAAATTCTTGTGCAGTGCTGATGCCTAGACTTCACATGGGAAGTTGCTATGTAGTAAGGTACCTGAACAGAGCCCTCTGCTCGCCCAATTTTTAGTACTGTAGGCACTTCAACGCCTGAAGGGAGCCTTCTGCTCACCCAATTTTTAGTACTGTAGGCACTTCAACCAAAAGAAACAAGGAGTGAGGGACTTGCTTACTCTTTCTGCCAGTGAGTGACTGTTTAAATTTGCCTCCAAATGAACACAGAAATGAAATGGTATTAACTGCAATAATCTTGTTTACCAATCCATTTGTTTATGCAGCCTTAGAGTAAACAGCCGCCCAAAGCAGGAAAGTGAGGTAGTAAAATTTCTGCACCCACCGTAACATCTGGCAATCCACCCTGTGCATATTGAGCTTATTGTGGGAAGGCTTTAGCTGTCCCTGAGACACACAGTGCTATTTTTCAAGGATTCAGACACTGTAATGCAGTGTTTGAGCTCAATCTCTTCAACTCCCACCTATTTAAGCACCAAAGAGGAAGTTGCTTCTTGTTTCTTTTGAGGGGTGAAAATTTAATAGCTCTTGACCATACTCGTATAAATCAATGAAAAGCCAGAGTCTAGGACCACACACCTACACCTGGTTGTGGGTCAGCTTCTTGGGGCCTGACAGCCACCGCCTTGCTGCAGTTGGGAGACACGAACACTCAGTCCAGGTGCACACCTTAAGATTATAGAGTACCTCATTGTAGATTTATCCATCTGTTTCTGGCCACAATCAGGGTTTTGATATTTCTGTATATTTGGTATCATCTTTTGTAAAGCCCAATTGTATTTTTCTTTCAGAAATGGCTCTTTGCAACTGTTAAATTACAATATTTTATGTCCTAAGTAAGTCTTGCATCTGTAGCTAATGGAAAATAGAGATGTGCCAGTTTTCTCACTTGCAATTGTTTCACTAGAGGCAGAGTCTTAGGAATTAAATTAGTCCTAATAGCTAAGAAGGCTCTGAAAAGGCCAAAAAAACCCCAGGAAGAGGGCATATGTCAGCCCTGTTATGAGGCAAAAGGTTTCTACAGGCAGAGAGGTCAACTTTGACATTTTCATTTTTACAGTGACAAGACTCATAACAAATCCGTTGATTTTTGTGCTCTCGTATGCAAAGCGATACTGCTGTAAATCTGTCTTGCAGCTTTTAGTGTAACTTAGTCAAAGCCAAGCTGTTTATTAAATGGTTTTATTTTTCTTCAGGGTCAATTTTGTACTTTTTAAAAGTATTTCTGCATTTACTGAGTCATTATCTCAATGCTGCAGAGGACGCGGCGGGCAGAACAGCGAGCGCACCCACAGCCCTCTCGCCAGCCAAATGGTGCTGGGGAGCGGGAGTTGCTCAGGCACTGGGCTGAAGCACAAAGCCCTCGGGGAAACTTGCGGTTCCAGTTACCCAGCCCAGTTCCAGCCCAGCCTTACCCAGGCACAGAATGGTATGGCCAGGGCAAGGGTGGATGCGGAGAGGCTCAACTGCCACATATGCTGTTAGTTCTGAATAATTTGTGAGAGTGTCACAAATTTTGTAAACTTTTTAATGTGCTAAAACTTGGTTATGAGGTAACATTTACAAGTAAGGGGTAATTTGTGTACTTGGTTTTGTATTTTGGTCTGATGTTCTTTTTTGTTGTTGTGCCCCAAG
Organism: Cariama cristata; assembly: GCF_000690535.1. Lineage (NCBI taxonomy): Eukaryota > Metazoa > Chordata > Aves > Cariamiformes > Cariamidae > Cariama > Cariama cristata. Next base: position 45,697 of record NW_009633961.1, read on the forward strand.
TCCAGATCACTGGGCAAATAATTGTTAAGCCTTTGAATTAAAACAAATAAATGCATTTTAATGGATATTGTACAGTTTTGTTATCATTCTAATCATGCCAGGCACTAAGCCTGTCTTGCTTAAGATTTTTTAAAACAAGGTAAGACAACCAAAATTGACTTTCCACTTCAATTTGTAATATTAACAGTCACAGAGGGACTTAAACATCAAATCAGGTAAGAATAGGGATTCCCCTGTCTTAAGCAGTCTGTACTGCTACGTGCAAGGTGGACTACCCCTAGCAGTTTCTGCAAGAACAATGATTACCAGGATTTCTAGAAGTTTTAAGCATTTACATATGACCTGTGCCTGTTACCTGTCAATCTACACAAGCCAAGCCTGAGCTTATTGGCAGACCTCACTGTAGGACATAAATCCTTTAATCACTGTTTAAATATTCCCTGTCCATGTCTTTCAGGTAAAGAGCTCAGGAAAGAAGATTTACTGTATTATGATGCTTCCTCTACGCTGCTTCCACTGAACTTACCAGAACTTTGGCAGTCTCTTTTATTTCCTGTTCTGTGTCACCTCAGTAGGAGATCACAGAACACGTACAGAAGTTTCAGCTCAACACTTTGTTCGGAAAGCTACTGTAATTAAGGTACTTGGACAACCTCACACCATAGGTGATGGCACAGTAGTTTTAATGCACTTCAGAAATGTTTCTGGCTGTAATTAAAAATACATTTAAATAGACTGCAATAATGTTTGTTTGACCCAGTACACCTCAGGGAAGCAGGTATTACATTGTGTAAGGTTCTTGGCAAATACTGTTCCTGAAAAAAGACCATACTGGAGATGTCCACCTGCATTATTATATAGGCATTGTAGAATTTCTAATTTTTCTTGCAGCTGGGGAACAGAACCAATTCTCCAGCTTAATTTCTCTTGAACAGTATAAAGACTGATACAACAGCTTAGGTAAAATCTAGTCTGAAGTGCTTTATGGAAACGTGAAATGAACTAAGCAAGCAATTTCCTTTTTCAGGGATGCTAATTACCCTCTGCATCTCTCTCATTCATAATTGTAAGTCAGCCTTTCATTGTTTAACACCAACATATATGTAAGAATAAGCAAGTTTCCACCTCTGAAACATCCTTAATACTCAGTACTATTTTGCTACTTTGATTTTTATAGCATGAAACTGCATTGCTGGCTAAAGTAGCAAGAAGAGTGGGAAACTTTTGGTAGGAAGTTGTAACTAGCTGCACATCTCAATGGACCATGAGTTTTAGAGTAGGTTTTACCCAATTCAGACTAATGATACCAAATCTGTGAGGTACTAAAACAATGGAAACTATTTACTCAAGCAGGTTTCCTCTTCAGAGGTGTTTTTTTAATCTTCTGAATCAAGGTTCAAAGCAAGTGGAGTGATGGCTGCATCAATCTTCAACACCTAAAGCTTACATGGATTTTATTGGTTTGTTTTCCAAGACTTTGCATCTGCAGACAGATCTATTAATACTGAATTAGTCAATCAAAAACCACTTCTAAAATCAGCTCTGAATTCCAGGGAGATGTTGGAAATCTCTTGCTTTGTCTCAGGAATTACCCTCCAGAGGAAATACGCTCACTTTAACTCAGACTTGGTAGAAAACATCTCACAGTGCACCAAGAATCTGGCTCAGGGAACAAAGTTCTCCAAGTCAGTTTTACCTGCCTGGGTACTTTGTTTTGTCATGAGCTGGACCGTGGCTTTGTTGCTTCACAGGAACACACTCCTTCCCTTCTCAACTAAAACATCTCTGTGCTATCAGCACAGCTATCTGTACCAACGCAGAGGTTTGCCAAGGCTTCCTCAGCCCCCCAACCACCACTCCAGGGAGCTCTGCTACCAAGCCAGAGTTACTACAGGGACACTGCAAACCAGTGCGGGCAGTTAAAGCTGTTAATGAACTGAGGGCTCTGGTGTGCTGTTCTCACTGGCTCTGCTTAAGTAAAACAATTTAAAAATAGCCCCATTGTGTTAAGACAAAAAGTTTTCGTGGCAGGGGAAAATATTTCTTCCCCAGCCCTCCATACTTTGCAGGAACCCCGTAAGTCAGCGCAAACTCTGATTATTTTCCATAAATTTCATCAACATGACAGTCTACACAGTAGCTAGCTATGACATGCAAGATAAAGAAATCCCTCATGGCAAAGCAAGCCTAGCTATTCTTTAAAATCAGACCTACTACTGTAGGAGTAGTAATATGAAGAAAGTGTACTGAAATTATTTTAGGTGATACTTCAAGATATTCTTTGATAGACATTCTGCCTCATTATTCTGTTGAATAATGTTGCTCTAAGTAGCGTAGGCAATGTATTGGTTACACCAGTACAACTGGTTCTGCAACCACTTCCCCCTCTCAGAGAATAAGGATCCCAAGCCTGGACAAAATTCCATGTTTAAAGTTAAGACATAAAAAGTACAAGACTGAACTGATAACTGATATAAGTACACTGATATAAATAATGATATAACTGGTATAACCGGTATAAACTCTGAGTGTTTAGTGACTTGCTTCTGAATTAGACTGAAAGCTGCATGCACCTGTCCACAATCTGTTCCTACAGTAGGCAAAATAGAAAGACAGAGTTAATCACAGGAAAGTATTTCTAACACATCATTAGCCTTTAACATTAACACTAAGTGCAAATGCTTAAATAAAAAAAAATTGACCAAGCCACACAATTAAGCAGAGAAACATAAAAAGAAATGGTGATTCTTTTTCCTTGTTTTATTGGGTAAATGATTTAAAAGGTAATAACAATAGTGTTAAAACTACTACAATATCTTTCCACAGCCATATCTCACAGACCCACAGATAACCTTCTATTTTTTTTTCTTTTTCCTCATTTTTCTCTTTTTAAGCCGTACTTATATTAAAATGCCCATTTCAACAGTTTCTTCACACTAATAGCAATTAAATGTGGGAGGAAGGAGGATCTAGTTATAAAGGAAGGGGGTTCAGGTAATCTGTGATATTATTGTAATCAATCAAGTTACTAAGGAAGGAAGGAAAAGACAGAGGCCTCACGAGCTACTCCAGGTAGCTCTAAGCCCATTGTGTGTCACCATCGCATTAAAGATAACTCAAGATGCTGGTGAACAATTTAAAGTAATTTTTTTTGTAACATATAAAACACTAAAATAACTTAGAAACTAGATCCAAATATCTTGAAAAGAATCAACTTTGATATACAAAAACAGTCATAAGTTGTTACAAAAGTTTCAAACAAAAGTTTGTTTTCTCAGTGCGTTTATGTACCAGCGCAATTACTGGGTCCAGAGCAAAGAAAGAGGTTTTCATTTTTTATTTTTTCTTTAACAGTAATAAAAAACGAGGAAAACATATCTTTGTATATAAAGAATCATTGCTGGTCTTAAGAATAAATGTAACCAGAAACCCTTAAATCTGAGAGGCACACTTTGGGTTTCTCTTTTTTTTTTTTCTTTTTTTTTTCTTTTTTCTTTTTTAACATAAAAGGAAAGTCACCAGTTTATTTAAATGGAGGAGATATTCAGACTCCCCAAATAAACTTAATTCAATTAACATCACTAGCAAAAATCAGTTAGAAACTGTACAAAAATAAAAAAGTTAACACATTTAATCCTGCAGGGATTTTGTAAGGACTGGAAGGCAGGCTTTAGGAGCAGCATTTGGGCATGGCTGGAGGCTTCTTTGGTTCGATCTAACACACACAAGAGATGTAACCTACTCCAGACAACAATTTTAAAAACCCGCACATTTGAAGACAAGTAAAGAGGTCCGTATACAAACGCCAGGGTGTGCAAATGGATTTGACTGCCTTGATGTCATAGTGTATCTGAGGTCAGAAGTCTAGTGTGCCCTCCCCCTGCTACGATCAGCGTTGGGGTTGAGATGGTGAAAAGTCAGTGCTACAGCAGTCTAGGCAGAAGGAAGGCCACTTGAAGCATGACTAAGTCATAGTTTCATGTCAAGTCTACAGTTTTGTTGTCTAACTCAGTTTACAGAACAGGGTTTTTAGGAACATTAAGCAAAAGAACAAAAAAAACCCCCAACAATCTCTTTAATGAATAAGGCAAACTGAGTAGTGCTTATAAAAAATTAGCATTCCAACTTTAAAGACAGTGTATGTAATAAGCTACTTGGTTGTACCTTAACTTCATAAGTAGTACCCCAAATAAAAGTTTAAAAAAAAAAAATCAAAAAAAAAAATCTGTATCTTAAACCCAGCAATATCTCTAAAAGGGTACTAAACGTAACTATGAGGGAATGACATTTGTGAAAGCAATTGTTGATCAGCTTTAGGCAAACAGACCTATTCTGTCCCAGTGCATGTCACAGTGAACTGCGCGTTTTGTACAAATAAACCCACAATTACACAGAAACAATCCATAGCATTTTCAGCACTTGCATGCTGAGGAGGTAGGTGCCCTAGAAACACTGTAGATAGGCTGATTATTCCAATCTTTAAAAAAAAAAAAATAAATATCATACAATCTGATTGACCACAGACTCTGTAACAGTTTTTTAATTAGTGATACAAAACTCTGGTCCAGAAGGGTCTGGCATGAACTCATTTCAAAAGCACACCTTTACAGTTTGTATAACACCCTTTGAACTCTAGTTTTAAGCAACAGCTACTGAGATAGACAAAAATGCATTGTGCATTATGCTGTATACAAAAAGGAGACAAAACTATCCTTTTCTCCCCCAAGCCATGGTGGGAAGTATTGCTGACCTTGTCCTTAAAAACCTGCAGGATTGTTTATTCATCAGTATATCATTATTACACTGGTAAGAAATTCTGTATAACATCTGCATATATCGAGGATTTTTTAAAAAAATCTGATATGATTTTAGATCCGCATGACCAGTCACGTGACCTGCTTGAGGTTGATTAGCACCTTTCAATACATATATATTTTTATATATAATAGATCTTTTTAAAAAACTTCTAACAATGAGCTCATACAGAAGGATGAGCACGCTGTAATGAGATGACAGATAAAGATGGGGTTGGATGACTTTTGTGTGTTTGTTTTGGTTTTTTTGCAGCAGAATGATTCAGTTTGTGCTCAGTTTCCCTATAAGGGCAAGAAAAAACCCAACACAACTCCATCAGGTAGCCACTTGTTCACAATTTCCACTTGAAGACTAATCCATTTAAAAGCGTTCCCCAAGTAGAAACAAGACAACAGTACCATCCAAAATAGCCTCTGTATAAACATCTACTAATTTTTGCAGCTTCTGGCTGGCATCTCTTGGCTCCTGAAATTTCAGGCCCTCTGCTTATAAATTAAGGCATCACAACCGAAAACGTTAATATTTGGACATCAAATGCTGTGGATGAAGGAATACCAAAGACCACCTACAAGACCCTCCACAGAAATTAAGTGGCAAAGCTAACCTCAAGTAAGGGATGAGCATAATTTATCTGTATCTGGTTCTGAAATGCTACTGAAACATTTTTACAGTTAGTCTGATTTTAACAACTGGATTTTAATCCATTATATCTCTTTGAATTTTATATATCTATATATTTATAAACATTCATTATTCAAAATAGCTGGAATTTCTGCTTACTGTGGTTTACTCACTCGTATTAGGAAGGTCTTTTCTGTAATAGACGGCATGTATTGTCCCCTACAGCTGGTATTAGTGGGAGTTCTGCAGGCACATGAGCAAGGAGCTAGCTCCTACCATATACTGGGCTTGCAAATATACCACGCATACCTTTTACTAAGTCCTATTTTTACAGCAGGAAAAGGTACCAATCAGTTTTCTTTCTTCTACGGTGTGGAGGGGTATCAGAATTATTACACAGTACTTACAGCTCCCAAGTACTATTCCTGTAATAGATGAAAACACGTAAAATTGTGGCGTACTTGTCCCGTGGTCTTTCACAACAGTCTTTTTTCTTTTTTTAAACAATAGTTAACTTTATCCAACTATTCATGACTTGATAAAACTCAACAAGTTCAAAAGCAGAAGAAAGAACAAAACAGGGATTTTACTTTTCCAAAATAGGTTTGCTATTAAAAAAAAAAAAAAACAACCCTCACTTTAAAAAAAGTCCCCAAGAACCTGACGCCAGAGCAGACTCAATATAGTTTGCTAGAATGTCTGGCGTCTTTGCTATATTTTTTTCTATGAATTTTATATATAAGTATATAGTTATGTCATAGTCAAAGGCACTAAAATCTAAATCCATTTTCTTCCTAATATGACATCTGCTACTGACAACCTGTTTTTAAAAACAAATGTCACTCCTAATTTGAGATCATCAGAAAGGCATCGTCTCATTACAAGTGCATTATTATGACTCGTCTTGACAGGGCTGGATCGCCCTTGATTCCCAGCACAGAATGGGAGACAAAGGTATCGGGATTATGTCATGCCCTATCAATTAGACCACTTGATTCTGAAAACACTGCCATGTTAACATCACCTCTCATTGTACACGTCGCTGCTTCTCTTCATCCAAAAAAGCATTTTGTATGTCAGCCTTGACATTTTGGCTGTATGTGCTGGATCTGAAGATCATGTATATAGCTACATGAAATCTTTACTGGGGGGGTGAGATATTGTACACACAACAGTATCAAGAACGTTATGAAAATGCAATTCATTGTCTAGTATAATACCTGAATGTGATATGTTTCATTCCCTGTCACACCTATTAATGCAAAAGCCATGAATGCCTTTTTGCTAAGCAAAGCATCCCTAACTGTAATCCTGAAACTCTTCCTTCCATCCACAGTCACAGAAAGCCTTGATTGATATAATTCAATGTTAATGAAATAGAAATTTAAAATTTCATAAAAAACCCAAGGGCTATATATGCTGCAAAAAAATCTGCAGTGACTCAATAATAAAAAAAGTATGGGATCTTTGTAGTAATGCGGTTTTCCCTCCCGTTGCCATGATGAGCTTGACCAACTAAGAAGCCTCAACACGGCAACGGAAACTATCATCATAAAATGGTACAGTAATAGAGATAGCTAGACCAAGAAGGGGCAGGGTCTCCTGGGAAGAGGTCTGCAGAGAGGTCCAGTGACTGGTCATGCGGCTCAGTGTCAGGAATAATGGTTGTATGGTGGAAGGGGGTGCCCAATACCATTTTGGAAGTGATGATGCTGACGATGGGCAAGGTACTCTGTGTAGCTCATCGTCATCTTCTCACTGCGGTACCTAGAAAAGAGCAAAGAAGGAAATTCAAGAAGTGTTACCAGGAAGCTGGAAGTCGCACTACAAATACTGCACGAGTGGTATGTTTAATGGTGACCGCGCTGTTAGCAATAAGACTGATTTCAGTTGCACAAGGGCAGGGAGCGAACCGCCACGGTTGTCAGGGTCATTCTTGAATCACATGACAAATCACAACATAAGAGCTTATGAAATACAATTTTAAGCAAACAGAACTGTTCAAAATTGTTGCCTACTATGTTGCTCAAAGTAGAGGGAACAGAAACTCATGAGGATTTATTGAGAATGTCCCATATCTTCAGCCAACTCTACATAAAACCTAGGAGAAAAACTGTAAACAAGCACTACAGATTTTTGGGCTGTTTTTAAACAATCAGTATCAATTGTCTGCCAAATTTTGCCTTTAAAATAATCCCAGCTACATTAAATGGAGTTACATTCTTTTTAGACTAGAATCATGGAATATCTCAAGTTGGAAGGGACCCATAAGGATCATCAAGTCCAACTCCCTGCTCCTCGCAGGACTACCTAAACTAAACCATATGACTAAGAGCGTTGTCCAGACGCTCCTGGAACTCTGACAGGCTTGGTGCTGTGACCACTTTCCCACAGAGCCTGCTCCAGGCCGACCATCCTCTCAGTGAAGAACCTTTTCCTAATGTCCCATCTGAACTTCCTCTGATGCAGCTTCATTCCATTCCCTCATGTCCTATCACTGCTCACCAGAGAGGAGATCAGCATCTGCCCATCCGCTGCCCCCCTTGAGGAAGTTGTAGACTGCGATGAGATCACCCCTCAGCGATGAGGTCACGCCTCAGCCTTCTCTTCTCCAAGCTGAACAAACCAAGTGACCTCAGCTGCTCCTCATTAGTCTTGCCTTCAAGGCCTTTTGCCGTCTTGGTCACCGTCCTCTGGACACACTCTCACGGTCTGATGTCCTTATATTGAGGTGCCCAAAACTGCACATGGGACTTGAGGTGGGGCCGCAGCAGTGCGGTGTAGAGTGGGACAACCACCTCCCTTGACTATGGGCTTGATGCCCCCCAGGACACGGTTGGCCCTTCTGGCTGCCAGGGGATGCTGCTGACTCATATTCAACTTCCCATCAACCTAAACCCCCAGATCCCTTCCTGCAGGGCTGCTCTTCAGCCTCTCATCCCCGAATTTGTATGTATAACCAGGATTACACGGTCCCAGGTGGAGAATCTTGCACTTGGTCTTGTTAAATTTCATGTGGTTGGTGATTGCCCAGCTCTCCAGTCTACCCAGATCTCTCTGTAAGGCCTGTCCACCCTGGAGGGAGTCCATAGCTCCTCCTAGTTTAATACCATTGGCAAACTTCATGTATGTTTGACTCCTGCGTCCAGGTCATTTATGAAAACATTAAAGAGCACTGGCCCTAAAATTGGGCCCTGGGGAACCCCACTGATGACCAGCCAGCAGCCTGATGTAACCTCATTTACTATAACTCGTCGAGCCTGATGCATCAGCCGATTGCTCACACAACATATTACGGACTTGTCTAGCTGCATGCTGGACATTTTGTCCAGAAGGAAACTGTGAGAGACAGCATCAAAAGCATCGCTAAAATGAAAAACCAAACAACCCACATCTACTGCCTTCTGTTGGTCAACTAGGTGGGTGACCTTGGCATAAAAGGAAATTAAGCTGGTTAAGCAGGACTTTCCCCTCGTCAACCTGTGCTGGCTATGATCAATGACTGTGTTCTCTCTCAAATGGTTTTTCAATAGCTCCCAGAATAACCACCTCCCTAATTTTACCAGGCACTGAAGTGAGACTGACAGGCCTATAATTACCAGGGTCTTCCTCCTTACCCCTCTTGAAAAATGGGACATTTGCCAGCTTCCAGTTGACTGGGACCTCTCCAGACTCTCAAGATCGTTGAAAAATAGCAGAGAGAGGTCCCACCATAACATCAGCCAGCTAAATGTAACTAAAAGCAGAGTCCAGGCCCTGACAACAAATATTTTGGATATACTTGCATCATCATTGTTTGACAAGAAGAAACATATTGCCACATTTACACTTATCTGGAGAGGTGTAAAATCTACACAAAACCAACACTATTTCACATTTCCACAAATTTCACTTTGAAAGACCTTGCGTAAGAGATCTGACAGATGAGGCTTGGTGAATCCAGCTACACTGATTTAAAATATTGCCACCTCTCCTTTCTATCATATTTTTCTTCTGGAATTGCTCTGGTTGTTCTCTCCTCTTTTAGGTCTGAAAAAGACACAACAGATGGCTCAACCACTTGCACTCACAACCCAACGCAAAAGTTTAAACTACTGCGGAATTACCAACTGCAGCAATTAAGGTGGCAAACACATTTGCTTCTGATGCTTCTTTGCCAAAGGAACAGAGCAGAACATCTTATACTTGCAGCTTTTTGCATCAGCGGACGTGTTTCAGAGCACCCAAAGGTGACCACGCTTACTTGATGCAACACTTTGTTAATGATGTACTCCTTTAACGAATGGCCGCTGGTCCTTGCCGAGAGCTTAGCTGCAGCTTTTCTTGAACTGATGTGAATGGTACGCGGCACTCTGCACTCGACGAGTAAGCTCGTCTGCGAATGAAATCCTCTGCCACTATGAAACTAAACCGTAGGCTTGGCAGTTAATGAAGTTGGTTGTAAGTGGGTCAAAGCAGGCCAAAGGCGGCCTGACCAGAGTGGCATCTGCTCATCTGAGCAGATGGAAGAGAAAATGCCGTTACTGTCCTTACGCGTTCTAGACCCCTAAAATTGGTACGCTGCTTTCAGCTCCGCTGGTTTTTAGTTCTCTTCTTCAAACCATGGCCAGAACTACTGGGTATTAACTTGAAGTGAAGATAGTTAGCAATAGACTAAAGCTTAAAGCTTCAGTCACACACAGGACATTTATTTTAAGTCAGAGACTTGAAAAAGAAATTAAAAGCACTTATTCCACTCCTCCAATAGAAGTTTTACTGTATGACAAGAAGTTACTAAAATGAAGCACTAAAAAAGGTTGCCTGATGCTGGGAAATGGTTACTATTTTAATACTACTGTTCATAATATGCCAGCAGAAGCTGAGTTTTGAAGCAAGTTAAAAAGCCAAACAAACAAAAAAATTTATTCTGAACATTAAAAATTATGTTTTGTTTATTTCACTTACCAGGGCAGTGATTTTGCTAGCAGTTTGGATGTTGTGAACTTAAATACACTAAACTTGGGGTTTTGGTGTTGGGGTTTTGTTTGTTGGTTTTTTTTTTCCCCGAGGGGGAGGGTGGTGGTGGTGTAGCTGGGTTTTTTGGAGTTTTTTTTGTTTGTTTTGTTCTGTGCGCACATGCCACTGCTCCAAACAAAATCATGTAGCTGGAAGAAAATGTGTGTTATACAGATTTTTTGTTTCTTGGAAAAATATATTCCTTATTCATTGAGGTGTACACAAATTGTCATTTAAGAACTATAGCACTGTTACTCTTACCCTCAGCTACCTCCATATATTCTTTCTGAACAGAAGATAACAAGGTATACATTGTCGAAATACAAGTCGAAATAAATTAAAAGGAGACTGGGGTTCTGCATTTGGAAATTTAGCTGGATTCTGTAAATCCTTCCTCCCTCATTTAACCTTCAGAATAGCATGTTTTCCTTAGTCACAACTACTCCACAGTAGTCAAGTTCCTACAAGAATCCAGAATTCTGAACAGTCATTGGGACACAAAGTCTTTATTCTTCATCCCCAAGATCACTGAACAATTCCTCTAATACTAAAATATTTCTTTTTCTAAGAAATACTTTGCCTTCTGTCTAGTGTAAACATATACTACTGCTAACTAACAGTAAGATTTGTAGATGAAGATGACAAACGTGGAAGCTGAAAAGAACCAAAATCTCAGGTCTTTGTCCTATAAAAATGCATAAACAATCAGGAGAATCCAAGTATTTTCAAATGTCTGAAATGAAAGGATTGGGTTTTAGTTATGGACAAGGAAGTCAAGTCTGGCTTACACCTAGCTGCACTGCGGAGGAAAGAACTTCCAAGGAAATCCGGATGCAGAAACAAGACTAGTATACCCAACATTTTTAGGACTGATCTTGTGACCCTATCAGTCTCTAAAAGCTGATAAAAGACAGGAAAGGGAAGAGTTTTGGACATAGGATTCTAACTTTGTTATTTGTATTAATAGTATGTTGAGTGTGGCCTCCCTGAAGAGGATGAACAGCCAAAACTTCCTTATGACATAAGATTTTAAAAGTTCTTATTTCTCCAAGCATGGACTAGATAGCTAGGGTTTAGCAGTCATTTTATACTGCAAGCTTATAAAAATATATAGTTTTAGAGGCGTTCTTATACACATTTACTCCTCCACCCTTCACCATGTAACTACAATATTTTGGGCAGAATATCTGATGCTAATTGCAAAATATTTTGGTTCCCACCCACTAAGAAGCTCTCAAGAACACGTTTTATTAAATTAGCAAAATCAAAACACACTAGCGTGCGAGAGTATGAAATAAAATACTGAATTCATGCCTTCACTCCTGAGAATACCCTGACATAGTTTAACTAGCACCCTGACTGGCAAATCAGCTACCTAGTTTGCATACCTAACACCTGGCAAGACAAGGGAAACCCATCCTCCACAGGGGATAAAAAAGACCCAACGCTTGCTTCGCAAATCGAACAATTCCTGGTGCCGAGGGGCCTCCATGCCTTCACAGCAGCAGCCCCGCGGCGCACCATCTGCTCACACACAAACTGACAACGGCAAGGAATCCTGGTTAGCGACAGCCCCGCGACAGCCCTTACGGCCAAGGAACGCGCTGTAAAAAGCAAGAGCTAATACGCTGCTAAGATTTTTCAGAGTTATGAAACAAAATATGCAGGTACCCTGATATTTAACAACAGCCTTTTCTTTCTTGCTTAGTGCCACTAATCCCTACGCAAGGCATCAGTAGTCTCAAAGGGCCGTACTGCTATTGTGAAAAGAAAGAAATCATTAATAATACATACAGGAAAGCTTACTGTTAACATCTGAAATCAGCACTTACCAGGAATGAACACATCACAGTAATTACAAAACCAGGACTTATCTGTAGTATTCCCATGATCCATACCTGGTTAGCTTTATTGTTTTCCTGAATTCATTAGTAATCGGAGCTTTGTAGCCTCCTTTCCTCAATAAGGAATCTATGGTTTGAATGTGGTCCCATCCTGTTGAATTTTAAAGTAGTAAAAATTAGTGAGAAATACAGCAATAAGAATAGATGTTGCAAAGACACAGTACAGTATGTAGTGTTATTGATACTGGAAGTGCTCCGCTGAAGTTCTGTATCATAGAACATAGATCATTCTTCCCTACTTAAAAACAGTTGAAGGAAATACAATGTATAGGATTTCTTTACACACAACGTCCACTCTACAAACAACATCTATTTTTATCTCATAGTTGAAATATTTCAAAAGCGGACCCACTTTATCCAGGTATCCTAGATTGGGGGCGAGATATAAAATTAAACTTTTCTGAAATGTTCAGGTATGATCATGTATCACCGTCACTTTATATATTATAAATGGCTATGACAGTATGAGAAATTAAATTTCTGTATAAAATAAAACTGAAAAGAATTATTAGCTGAACATGTGCAGAGCACTTCAGAGATTAGACACCCCCATAAGTATCACTTAACTTTACAGTGATATTTCTAATTTCAGAACTACTATATTGTAATACAGGTGGCTAATTAAAAAAGTGATGTATTAAAAATACAGATTCATTATTGTTCTCAATAAAATCTTCACACTATTCAAAACTCCTATTTATTGATTTAAGAAAGCCTAATATTTTAAGTAGCTGTTAGACATGTTATTTCCAAAAGATGCAATTAGATTAGTCACATTGTTACATTTTAAAAAAAAGTTAGTTTTGGGTACGTAAAAAAAAATACAAATGGGTAGTTTTGGGTACTTTAGAGAGTCAGATGGCAATGCACAGTCTAGAATTATTTAGAAATGTAAACACCCCCACCCCCCAATTCCCAAATTTTAAAAAAAGCTTGTTAGGTGATCACCAAAGGTCTCAACAAAAAACCCTTCTCTAGAAGTACCTCAGAGTACAAAAGCAAAAGAATTGTCTTGGAAAGCCTCTAAACTTCTAAGTGACTATTTGGAAACAGAATTATCAATTAAAGATGATCCTCAGTAACGGTTTCATTCTATTCCTTAGCAGACCAACTCCAACATAAAAAAGAAGGGGAGGGGGGGGAAGCAGCCACACCAAATGTAAAAGATTGAGACACCCTGTGGAAAAAACCCAACCCATGGCATAGTGAGCAGCCATAGTCAGTTGCTCAGTCCCAAAGATTACCGTTCAACAAAATCCACTCTAGTTTTTTTAATTCACAAACATTAAGTCTGTGCCTCTATTAAAAAGGACTTTAATAACATTATTTTGGACTTTCATATTGGAAGCAATTCCCTTCCATCCAGCAAAAAACCGAGGAAGCCAGTGATTATAAATGGAATTAAGTACTAGGAGAAAGTACCCAATTGAAAAAAACGACTTGATCATTGCAAATTTAGGAATAAATCAGCTGTTAAGATAATTGCCCAGACATCCCATCACTTACTAGATTTGCATTTCACTAATATCACAGCATAACAACTATACGAAAATTGACAGCTTTTAACAACTGTAAAGGTGGTTGACAGCACTGTACCACCCCTCCATACTTTATTTTCCTACAGCTACACTACATTTATGACTTGTTTAAAAAACAGCTACAGTTTACTGAATCCCTGTAAGGGACTGATACAGGCATGTAATTGGCATTTTATATAAGAGTCTTCTTACAATTAAATATTGCTCCATCATCTGACATCAGTGCAAGGTCAAATATTGCATTTTAGATTTACATGTATGTTTAAATTCTTCACCAGATCATATGAAATAAAGTGCAACAATGACCTTGCTCCTTTGCAACCTCCGGTAAGTAGGTGGCGGTGCGTTTTGATCCTTTTTCATTGATGAACTCTATTCTAATGCCATGTACACCCACCTGCAAGAGATTGGCAGCTTTATTAGTACATTAAAAGAAAAAAAGATACAAGAGATTTCTAACATGATAAAACCCAAAATGTGAACCTTTCCGCGGTCAATACCATTTTGCAAAGAGTTTCAAGAGGTGGTACCGAAGTGAATGTAAGCTTTTTGAAAGGTGTTCACTTAAAGCCTTGCAAGGTCCGTAGCAGCACAAATACGCTCCTCAGCTCCCCACCACGGAGTTTCGTTTCTGGTCGGACGGAAAGGCAGCTGATGCAGAGATGCAAAACCAGTTCTGTCTCTGGGTTTACTGTCTCCCTCTGACACTGTCAGCAATGTTGTTGCCAATAAACTCACCTTGCCACCAGATACAATCTGCTGGCAACCAAACAGCTAGCAATTCTAACGATGCTGCAATTAAGAGCATTAATTTTGTTCAAAGTAACAACTGAACAGTGAAAGATTTGTCACACTACGAACTCGAGCCTGGAGCCTTCAAATTTTCTGCTAACGTATGATAAGGAAAAGGAGACATTCCAAAGCATTCAGCTTCAAACTCCTATTTCCATGCTACTACGTATTCTAATATGACAAAACGTCAAATGGAAACCAAAATTACTAATACCAAGGAGTCAGATGTATATAAAGTTGAACTGCCTAAAAAAAAAAAAATTTAAAAAAAAATAAAATGAGGCTAGGCACCTTTTGAGGGCATTGTTTAAGCACCCCTGTTTTCAAGGTACAGTAATTCTCTTGAGAGGACCTGCACTTGGATCAGGCATGCCATAAAAGATAACTTCATTGCCAGGAAGCTTTCAGTTGCCTTTGAGTTCTGTGCATAAACACAAAGCGTTAGTAGACGGACATTTTTATTTGCATGCCCAACAACTAAGATGTTATTTCCATTTAAATCCAAAGTTCCCAACACCATATGTGGAAATGAATAGCTTACGTTTATAAGGGTATCATGTCGTTTGGTATGGCACTTATTTTTGGACACAAAATTAATCAAAAAATGATTTAACAGTTTTTCCCGTGACAACCTATTTTACTGTAACTGCATGACAGTCAAAACCCAATAAGGAATATTTACAAAGCTCTATCACTTGTTCAATTTATTTGCTTATATTAAGACTTTATTTTTTTACTCTTTATAATATGATATAAGCATAGGGAAACGGGAGGAAGAGTCTCTCTTGCAGTCAAAAACCAAATAAGGAATATTTACAAAGCTCTACCACTTGTTCAATTTATTTGCTTATATTAAGACTTTATTTTTTACTGTTTATAATATGATATAAGCATAGGGAAACGGGAGGAAGAGTCTCTCTTGTGGTTGGCCACGGCCTCAACAGTTTTCCCCCATGAACGTAACATTTCTTAAATAGGAAAAATTACTTTTGAGACTAAGAATTTAATTCACTGCAAATTTTAATGTGAAATTTCATTACCAAATACTCCTAACTTTCATAACATGGATATATAATCACTACAGAGATCAAATCTGTACAGTCAGATGATGTAATTATGAACCCAAAGGACCTGAAAGTAAGATGAAACAGCATTAGAAGCTGAAATGAGCCTACCAAGTTTATTCCAAGAACAAGTTTTTGCAGCTGGTGATTTTGTAACTGTCTATATTCAATTGCCTAAGCACTAACACCAAATATTTTCAGGTTTTGCACACCTTCAAATCCTGCAGAATATTAGATTCTAAATTCTATACAACTGCTTTGCCTAACAGCGATCACGTAGCATTCATGAGAAACTAACCAGAAGCACTAGTGATGTATTAAGTACGAGGCAACGTTCAAGCAGCCGGTAATTGCACTGCCCTGGATGTTTCCCATTAACCATTTTAATGGACTTTAGGCCCACGTCTGTGGAAGAAAAAGATGTAGAGCAAAATGAATAAGACAACACAATTGCACCCGCAGTTCCTCTGGTTGAGAAAATTTCATAGCGTTCTGTGAAGCATGAATTCCAACCGTGTAGCTAAGCAGGACTTTTAGTCCCGTACAAATGGCTTTTCAATGTTCAGCTCCAGTTAATCAAAACCAGGCCCGAGTTAAATAAATGGAAGCCACACACAAGCAAAATAAGAATGATCCTTGCCAAGACTGGCATGGGCACAGTTAGGAATTTATTTTGACTTCCTCAAGAGACCAGTGTTCCTCCATTGATGAAAACTTCTGCAAAATTTCCCAAAATATTCCTCTCTAAGATGAGAGATAAGGGGTAGGTCCATGTTTGGAAGGCATTAACGGGACTGTAAGTCGCTTGCCTACCAGGCTCAGCACAGAGCTTTATATAAAGCTATGGCATGCTTCTCAAACTAAAAATACTGATACACAATGGGCAAGTTTTTGTAGAATAACATCTGTCTGTGCAGTTCAGAAAAAGAAACCAAACAATCCTCTTCTGCAGATGAAGTTTAAGTTCTGCCTCATCTATTACCATTTATTAGGGAAATGGCTACATACAGGAATCCTTCTGAGCTGCACAAAGACCACGCAATTGCCATCTCAGCCTCCCAAACGGACAGGAATCTATTTAGACTGTTGCTGTCGGGAGAGGAAAGTGAGATAAGGAGAGTGACTTAGAAAGGCAACAAACCAATCTCCTCCAATAGAAATATTTCTGTAGGGTTTTAAAGCATGAAGTACTGTATACTCTGTGTCCGATATTTGTGGATATAAACTCTTCAGCCCATTGTATAAGTGGCCAGAGGCTACCTAGAACTAGGTCCAGTGACAATATTAACTAAAAAACAGACCTTTCACTAAATCAAAGGATTGCGTTAAACTACGTTTTTTATTTTACTCCTGAAGCAACCTCAACAGAACTTCAGATACACTTTGTTGTGTATTTATACACATGCGTATCCATTTCACATAGACCTCGGAATGGGGGAAAACACGCAGATGCCACATTTATTGTTTTGCCAAGTGCTTCTGGCACTTGCTAGATTATCGCCCATAATACCCCGCCCCTCACAGCTGGGCTAAGAGAAAACTGTTCCAAAACCCACCCCGAAACCGCAGTCCAAGCAACTCTCGTGTTTGCCTGTTCTGACTCAAATTTCCAAACATAGTTCACAAATCCGTTCCTCTTGTACAGGCTCTCCAACCATACTGAGAGGAAGCAGGAACATTATTCTCGTTAGGCTATCAACGTGGAATTTGGATAAAGAGCTAAAACGTCAAGCCTTGCTGAAATTTAAGCTTCTAGTTCACTGTGGAGTAAATTATCATCAAATAATCATTCCATTCAGTTTTATCCTCTGCACTGAAATCTGTGCATGCAATTATCACTAATTAGCTTACAATTAATTAATTGTAAACATTTTTTCAGAAAGACATTAAAGCACGTAACAAATAATCTGTTACAAAGAATCCCGATGGAAAACCCCAGAGCTGGAGCAGTGCAACACCTCCTTGGTGTCAGACACAAGCGTCTGCCTGTTCCTGAAGTCCACTGTTTGCTGTTCTCCTCCACTCCCGACTAGAAACACGGCTCGACGTCCAGCCCTGCCTGCCAGCACGCCGGTGAAACTGCGACAAACTCCGCTTGCCCGCCTCGCGGTGCCACCGGTACAAGCATTCACGTAACCACAGGATGAACCAGATCAGGCTGTCCTGGGTTACGGCTAATCCTTCTACTGACTCACGGTTTGCCAGCTCACTCTCTGAACGCCGGCAAGCTATTAACAGTTTCAAACAAAAAAGCTGGCCCTGTAACTTGTACAGCGTTCCTTATGATCCCACATAACCTAGTAACTTTCCCCTTTATTCACCTAACTAGTACTATCAAATTGCTGTATACAAACGTGTCTGGAAGCGGAACGCTTCAGATTAAGTGACTATTGCTACTTATTAGAAGCTGACCCCATTTTTTATTAGTGGAATTCTACACCTTTGTAGCCCCACATTTGTAGCAAATATGCTGACTTCTTTCTGATCATCTTTAGTAGGGCTTAAATATTACATTCTGTTTAACAATGGAGGCAAAAGACTACTCAGGAGATACGCTCTCTACTTCATGACAAGCATTCTGTTTTTAATGAATCATTCATTTACGTACATGGAATCAGTGAATATCGTCCAAAGAGAATAAAATATGGAGATCAAGTCTCTTTCTTCTCTGTTCTAAGTAATAATAAGTTGCCAGAGTTGCTGGTGCCGCTGCTCTTGCAGGAAGGAAAGAATTTCCACAACTCTTAAAGGTACCAACTTTGTCAACAATGAAAAGCCACCTTTCAGTCAATGTGAGTGGCTACAATTACTTAAGCTAATCTTTAAACCAGTGCACACCGGCTAAAGGCCTTTTGTATCAACACAGCAAGTCTGTACCGTTCCGCGGATTTTACTTAACTGAAGAACAGCAACTTCAGGGCAAAGATCTCTTTCAAGGTATTTTGAGGAAGAGTCGCTGGTCAATTCTAGTTATTTATTATCCTATTGGAATTACAATAATGTTTTCCAAAAAGTTTCTTCTTATAATTACATACAATCATAATGTTTTATGATGTTTTAATAAAAAAAAAATGAGACAGTCTGAATTGGCAACACAGGCTTTACCTTCTAGCAAACCTCCCTCTCAGATTCTTAATTAAATTAATGAGAAAATAAATTAAAAAGGTGTTCATTTGCTATAACATGAAATGGAGAGGGAATGAGTAGAGGCACTTTGCTTTTCTCTTCTGTATTTCTAGGAAAAAAAAAAAAAGCATACAGGGGATACATTAAATCATTTGCCATTGTAATGCACCTCGCAGCCATACCCTCTGGAGGAGGCAGAGCCTGTTGTACCAAAGCTGGAACTGCAAGACCTACACCACGATGCCACCTTAGATATGTCCTTTCTGGGATCTGAATCCACTCCCAGGACCTTCTGAGTCCGGGCTTATTTGCCTAAATTGCAGACTTAGAAGCTTCACAAACCAAACAGAAGTTCTTTCTAAAGGACCCAAAAGCCATGACACCTCACACCAATCTATTCAAACTCTTCTACATTCCTTCTTTTGGGGTGCTGCCAACTACACACACAGCTCCCGCTGCAACATGAGATGCAAGGGTATCTGCATTAAGAATCAAGAGTAAAATTGGAGGCATCCTGAAGCAGGAATTCAAATTTGTGCAGGAAAGAGAAGACTTGGTAGAAGGACAGATCAAAAAAATGAGCTCAAGGAGAATGGAAATATGGATAAAGCTGAGGTTACGCAGGGAAGGAATGACTGCTATCAGTATCAAATGGGTTTAAAAATAATTGGTCTTTGTGACTTGTCTCCTACATAGTGCTTTGATATCTGATCTTTAGTAAAAGAGCAGTACTATCAAAAAAAGAAACATGTTTTAGAGTTTCTTATGTTGCCCATTTGAGATGGAAAGGCTGTGGAACTCCACCCCAGCAGCAACTGGACCACGGGAATATTTCATGGGTTCTGTCTAGCAGAAATGAAGAAACAGTTCGTGCCCTCCCAGTGTTCATTTCAAAGCCCTACATCTGTTCAACTACGAAAGTGCACTGCAATTCACATAAAGTCACATGTAAGTAAGAACGCTAAATGATATTTTAGGAAGCATCCTCGTGAACCATGGCACTGAAGCCGTCCTTTAAAGGCTTGTACTTTCTCCCAGTTACTTTTCTAACAGGCAAAAATGGCAGCAATTTGAAAAAATATATGGGAGCTAACAGCAGTCAATTCGCTCATATCTCCTGTTTACTTGGTTGAAGTTTCTGCTGCAAAAGGATCTCATACTGCTTTTTACAACTGAAATATTCATTTAGTTTGGGAAGACAATTCATCAATCAGAGGAAAGAAGATCTATCACTCTGCGTCAGGATATAGGAGACATTCCTGAGCCACGTCTTCAGATCATCTTGTCTCTAAGCCACCAGAGCACTGTGAGTTGTCTGAATTGGCAATTTTGAAATATTGTGACCGCTGTCAGCAAATTGCTGAATTGCCTCCCACAAGAGCATCCCTACAGAAGTAAGGTCTCCTAACCAGGCTGGTGTTTTTCAGGATGATCTTAGCATTATACGAGACAAAAGATGCAGAATCTCTCTACGTCATACTCTAGATACCCTGAAATGTCCTTTTGCCATTCATATTGCATAACCGCAGCTCCCTTAAAAGCAGCATGGATGACATAACCTCTCTCACTGACAGGGGCACAAACAGCGACGAATCATTCTTTTAAGGACTAACAATTACAAATTTTGTCTGTCTCACAGTTATACACAAACCCTCCTGCTCCTTTTGCCTGGAAAGCTTGTGGATCATCCACAACTATGTATGATAGAATCACGTTTAACTTATAGGGAAAAAGAAAAAAAACCCCATATAATGGAACCTACTTCATGACCATTTCTTAGAATTCCTAGGAATTTGCTAAAGGTTTTAAAAATCTATCATTAAAAAGCCTTAAATGAAATAGGAGAGAGTAACTGAGTAAATGTATATCACAAGGACTATTACATTTTTGACCCCCTATTCTTCCCTCTAAGTCAGGGCTTTCCAATTAGAAGAATCGTGAGAATCCATAAATTCAATCAGAACTGAGAAAACCTCCAGTTCTGCACCAAGCTTCCTTACACTGTTGTTGAAGTCTCAAGGATTCTGCAACACGATACAGAAAGGACATAGAAAGTAAAAGCCTCCTTTGTTTCATACAAATATTAAACTTATGAATTAGAAGTCCCCCAAGGAACAAAGTTAAAACCAGTCTTTCCAAGGGAGAATGGATTTTTGAACTCAGGCTTTGGTTTAAGCTTTTCTTTAAGGATGAATATTTTAGTTATCTTAGAAGTTTATTATTGAGAGAATAAAACAGCCTCTAATAATATTTACAGACTACCACATAGAAGCAGCTAAATGCTATTTCATTATGCACTTCACACTTTTAAATAGATACTTTCTGAGTCTATTCATAGTCTGATTTTAATAAATTATAATAAATGAAATTAAATTGAAAACATCACAATTGTTACTACCAGAAGTCAACCCAGTAAAGCAGAAAACTTATAGCCGTTTTAATTTTGACTTCTAGCTTGGTTGAGTATTAAAAGTCACTACAGTTTTGATTACTTGAGAATATTGTTTAATGAGCTGTAAAGGCTCAGTGACAAGGCAAACAACTACTCTGAAAAAAGCTTCTTGTTGAGAATGCACACAGAGTTTCAGCTAAGATTTATTTTTGGTCTGACATTATATAAAAAATGAATAATTCTGATTATTGTGAAAATGCTGATAAACCCCAAAGGAAACCTACACTCATATCATTCAGAATCACATATCAGAAGGTAAGAAGCCCTTGTTGAACAGGAAACACATTTTTATTAGATTTTCAGCTACTGTAAAATTCATAACGCTGAGGTTACTGCTGGATACCACCGTTCTGATAGAGCAGGGCCTCTTACCATTTTAACAGCAAATGATCTTTCTATTCAGTATATATTTGTTATATGTGAATGCAACAGAAAGCCTCTTTTTCTCTTAAGAAATCCTAAACGTTTAGGAAGGCTAAGTCATTATCAAAAGGAAATACTGTAACTTGTGTGGTGTCTCTGGCATTATGACATGTCCACTGTCATATATGACAATTCCAGAATTGTTTTATGTCCACTCAAATACAGACTCAAAGAGCAACACAACAGTCATACTGACTGAGATGAGAACTTCATCTTGAGTCCAGTAACTTGGTTTTTGCAAGTGTCCAACATCAAATCATTTGGGAAAAAGCAGAAGAATACAGAATAACACTTCCTTCAGTATACCTTCCCAGAAATAATTCTAAGAGCAGCATTTGCTTCTTGATCTCTTTTATGCTGCTGTTCCAAGAGAATGCATGCAGGTTTCCTAGAACCTAAAAATTAAAATAGATTCAGCTCCATGTATAAGTAGCAAAGAACAAGAAGAGCAATGATTCACTTGGCCTCGTTGTGTAAGGGCTGTGTGGGGTTTGTGCAGGCCACTCACTTTGAAAGCAAAGGAAGTTCTGAGAAAGACAAATGGTTCACTCCACACAAGCTGAGTAAGGCAGCTTGTTTGGGGATTGCAATTTTTGGCAGTGCTTGTTTCCAGTAGCGTACATCAGACTATTAACTTTCATACTGGAACATCCTCTTTCCAGAATCAACAGACTGATCTACCACATTTCTGTGTTACGTACGCTGCAAGAGAGGTCTCGGGACACCACCACTCAGACACCACCTTGCTTGATGGAGCCTCAGACATGAAGAGAGCTCTGCAGACCAGTCTTACTTTGCGTGCCTAAGCGGGCAAGAACACTTTATTCCATTTTCACGGCTCAGACTTTTAAGGTGATGACAGTTCTATCAAAAAGGATCTTTTGAATCTATACACAAAACAATGTGTGCAAAACAGTGACAACTACACTACATATATGCAGATAATTTAAATGGTGTGACTTCTATAGATGTTCATGGCATCAAAGTAATTTTCTTAAAAGATATCTGACATCCTTACCTCCCAGTCCATGTAGTCACATACATCTTCAAAGTTAGTGAGTAGAGACACTGAGCAGAAAAGCCGTGGCAGCTCATCCCTCGTCATTGGGGGGAAACGACTATCTTTAAGGGCACTGTTGAAGACAAAACAGAATTTCAAAGGATTTTTTTTTTTTTTTACATGTTCAAGGATCTAATGAATCAAATGAAAAGTATAAAGGACAAAAAAAAAAAATCCTGATGACCATCATGAAATGATGACCATCATGAAATGATAATCCAGTTGCCAGTGTACCAGACTGACCAACATTCCCAACTTTTTCCTTAGACACTTGTTTCAGTTCTTGGCTGGCCAGTCAGGCGGTGTTCTGAGGGTCATTCCTTCCTGAGCTGATTTTGCTACTGTGACAATCTTACTAATGAAGCAGCAGAAAGTTTTTGGGAAAAGTTACAAAAGCAATAACTCTTCTACTTGTAATTTAGTAAATCCCTTTCAAAAAAGATTAAACTAGACAACAAAAAGCAGAGGGGGAAATTCTATAGCCTGCAGTAATCAAACACGTAATACAGTAATCAAACTGTGGAACTTAATTATTCAGTGAAAAAAAAATCCAAAGCAGCAGAACATTCTCAAAAAATTACTGGCAAAGGTGAATATAAAAAGGTAAAAAACATCCAAGGGCTCTACAGACCGGTAAACCTACAGGACTCAAAGATGTTCTGCAAAGCAGATGCAACGATTAGCAACAGGGAAGCTGGCAGCTAAGCTCGTCGGCAGGCTGACACATCATTCTACAGACCAGCATACACCTAAGGGGGTAAAATTCAATCCAGAGAGGAGCTATCTGTGCACATTCCAGCCCGCTTTGAAAAACAAAGCGGTTAACGGACGGCAAGCGGTACCACAAGAACATTTATAAAAACCTACTTGCATAAGCTTGGTTAAGAACCAGTTAAATTGGAAAAGGGAAGGTTAAAGGAAGTATGGCATCTCATAATTTTTTATTCTCTTAAGGTTTGAAATATGACATGTATGAATTCAAATATGCTCATCTCCAACAAAAACAGGGATCTGCTAACTGAGTTTTTGGATGAGTAAAGAGAATTTAATCTTAACAGACTTACTAACACACTACCAAGTTCTTCACGTGTCTCACTGTTTCATCTAGCAATTACATCACTCTTACTCATTTTACTTGGCATACAGCCAGCGGTTGCCATTAGCTGATGTAACTATAGCCATGGCACTTAGAATATGGCTGAAGTCTCTGCATCAGATACCACCATTTTATATAAAGAGTAGTATAACTTTATTAAAGCAGACCAAATAAAGATGCATAAGCAAAAAAACGTAAAGCTTAGCTGAAGGAAATGATTTTATGTATAACCAGAAATACCTTCTCATCATGAATTAATACCACACACTGAAGAATTAAAATAGAACCTTTATTTTTCTGGGGTGGGGGGAAGGCAGGTTTTTTTTCCCAGACATGCTACAATTACAAAAAATAACATAGTATTGCAATTTAGACTAGAAGCACTTCTGCAAGCTTTGGTATTTTTGCATTACAAAAGAGGTCAGAAATTTTGATTTTTCATTACGAGGACAAATTCATTATTTAAGTAAGTAACAGATAGCGGGCCTACGCTACCCATTATTTAGGAGTAATTCTAGGCAACCCAGGTAAAGTTGCCATAGATGTGAAAAGATGTTGGGACAGTAACTAGCCAAGATAAATCTGTTGACATCTATGTAGGGTAGCCAGGCCTACGTACACTTGTGAAGAACTGGGAACACTAAGGAGATTTAAAGCATAATATCTGTCATATTTAACTAATGACTTTCACTGAAGATGTATCACAAGATGGCATTCTCCAAGATTTTGTTGATGGGATTTGCAAAGCTAGCTTTGTAACTGCTGGGAACCAGGCAAAGTTACCATCCTCCATTGCCTGGAGTTTTGGAGCAACATCACAGATCAACTCATATAGCCACAGCAGAATAGCCACATATGAAAATACAAACAGCTAATCCAGCCTTCATATACCTCCACGGGGGCGGGGGGAATATATATATACGTAAAGGGAGGATACTCTGAAAAAAGGGACAGCTCAAACCAAGTCCATCTAGTCTAGTATTAAGTGAAAACCAACAGCAGTTAGCAAAATGGATGAATACAAGAACACAGTAAATATCCAGGAGTGCTTCTGTGGAATGCTCGCCAGGAATCCAGCTGGTTACAGCTTAAGTGTTTTGAGCTAGAGATGGTATCTCTGCACTTAAAAGTTCTTCACAGGTTTATTTAATAAGTGCATGCATGCACACTTAATATTTTACCTCACCTTTTACTAAAAACTAAAAAATTATGTTCATAAACCCCAGTCCTCTTAAAATCCATTGCTACTACAGGTTTGCACATATGCAAATTTCTCATTTCCCTGGGGGATGCTGTACTTCTATCATACAACCAATCTATCTGAATACACTACTGAAAAGCACCCAGACAGACAAGCGTTGTTTCATTAAACAACAAATCCCAGTATCTTGGGAAACAACTGCATGCACGGATATTGCCCATACTTGTTTAAACCCATTTTTCGTAATTTATGCAACAATCTTACCATGCAAAAGATCTTCCATATTCTAAGAATTTACAACCTTCAAAAAACTTTTTTTTTTTTTTTTTTTTTTTTTTTTTCCCCCAAACCTTTATAACTGGTTACTTTTCTCTCTGTGGGACACAAGCTACTGGTTTTTTTTTGCACAACTTGATACCAGGAGTTAATCTAACTTTCAATTCCCCTTCCTAAAGCTCCCAAAATGCACTGGTGAATTTCAACTTTTTGAGGCCAAGGTTGTCTCCTATGGGTGCAAGCCTGATCCCTACAATGTCAGCAGTCCAAGTCTTGGGCAAATTCCCACTCACTAACGATCTGCTGCACCAGCATTACTAGAGGAGAAACCATCCTTAATTTAACATACGTTAAGTTGTACAGAAACAAACATCATACAGCACACACAAAAGCCACAGCTCAGCTAGCCTGCCCAAATGCCGAGATGATAATCTGAAACAAGGTGGGTGAATTACGACAAATCTGAATATTGATAAAAAGCTGAAATATGAAACCTTGATGTGAACGCAGTGGAAGGAGAAGGGCACAAAAGCCTCAGGCATATACAGCAACCAGCAGTTCAGTTCTAGGGAAAGCAGAGCAAGGCGGCAGACACTGCGTACTCCTCCTTCGCAGGCTTAGCTGGCTAACGCCGTTATTCAATAATATGGCACAAATACCTTGCTTCACCTACCTACCTGAGGGGAACCAAAATATTGTTTATCAAATGATAGCACCTTTTCAACTATACCCAGTTCTTTCAGAATGGCTAGGTGCTATTTTATCTGTAAGTCTGCGAAAAATTGCACATCTGTGCACCCCCCCGTAGAGGCACTCATCCTGCCCAAGGGAAGCGAGAGATCCGGCAGAACAGATCCGAGATTTGAGGAACAGCCTCTGACACCGCCGTGACCGGTCAATACAGACTATTGCTGCTGTTCTAGTCCTCCTCTCCCCATCTCCAGACCCCTTATTACAATTTGTTCTCCTCTTTCAAAACAGCTGTGTCTCTGTTGTTACATAAGTGGAACCAAAATTTACCTGGAGAAATTTGTGTTGATGAACAAACAGCAATTGGAACAAAACCTACTGAAGGGAGATGCCAACAAGGAAGCATTTGTTCGTACTGGTTAGCTACGCATGAAATATTGTCTGCTAATGCAAAATTCATGAAACTAAAATAGTCCAGCAATTGTATCAGGTGCCAGTTTTAGAAGAACTAGCGTAAAACTTAGTGACCCTGCCCTCAGGAGTCTGATCTAGGTGTGTCATAGACTACTGCAAAACCGGGAAACGTTTACTTTTTAAGTGCTGTCTATTAAGGTTACAGTATCAGTCATCCTCTCAATCATTCTGGTATTACTACCACGGTTGAAACTCTAAAGTTCCAGATACCTTTTGAAAACCTAAGAGCAGACCAGCTTCATATCATCTCTTCACAGATTAACTGTTTTCATTTTTGCATATTTTAATGCTTGGTTGGCAGGAGACGTATGTCATTAGAGATGCTTCCCTTCAGAATTTCACAATTATCCTTAAGTCTAAACTTTCTCTCTGTGGGCGGTGACTAAATCCCCATCCAGTGACTGCTCTGCTGATGTCAGTAAAACAAGTGGATGGTATCCAGGACAGCTCCGCACAGTGCACAAAACCTAGGCTCTCAATGGTTAACAGCCGGCATCACCCTCAGAGATGTCAGCAGATCTCAGCACCGAGAAGGATAAAAACTCTTGCATGAGTTTTTACTTCTGTTGTTCCTGTTCTGGGAAGAAAGATTATCGGTTTCTAGAGGCAGCAGTCTGGCACTTATTATACACTTCATACCCTATACAAAGCTGTCCGTATGTAAATTCCCTTGTCATGTTAGTATGCCTCTTGGTGACCAATTCAAAGCAAGCATAAAATAACATACTCTTGTTTTCCTCAAAAGCTTGTTACTGGTCTGAGCTGTTCAGAATGAAAAGTCACTATGTAATTGTGTGTCAGCATTCTGGCTCAGTAGAGGAGACTTTGTTCTGTTTATTTGATGGAAGTATTATTTTTGTAGTATTAGAATGTGATTTTGCAATCTTATTCAATGCTATATCCTTCTGTTAATTCTTCCGTTAGAAAGACAAATGGATTCTTACGGAACAAAATCTGGCATATTAGATACCAGGTTTAAAAAAATATTAACTCCACAATGTTTAGAATTAAGGAAGGATAAGTGGAAATAATTAGTAAAGTAAGTTGGAAAAATCAGGCAGAGTTCAAAACTACTTTTAAAGAAAAAATTACTAATTTTAAAAGCATTTCCCAAAGCATCTGTGTTTATTCCTTAATGCCCAGAAGTAATGTACATCTATAGCTGCTGACTAAATGGAAGTCTGCGGTGGTGAAGAGTTGAAAAGCAGCAGTGCCAAGGAAGGGAATTCTTGCTGGCCAATAAAAGGACATTAGGTTTTCCACATGGAGTTTTGCTCCATGTTCAAAGGGAAGCGGGCAAAGTCAAAATTGAATGCTGTTCAAAGAAAACTATTTTTAGACACAAAATGCATGCACACACAGAGAGCGCCTTTGTAGTTACATATTTATACAAGTCTTGGGCGTCCTACTAAGATCAAGTAATTGCCAGTGAAGAAAAAACCACAACAAAGTGTTACTCAACTATCAGTTTTTCTTCAGCAGAGCCATGCTATACAAATCTCAGCTTCTCCTCAAATGAAGTTTATTTGGCCGTAAGCTCCCCAGAAATATTTTTCAATAATTTCATTTTCCACGTACCACTCCTCCTTGTATTTAGGATACAGAAAAGCTTGTGAACACTTTAAAGACACTGAAAATATTTAAAAGGAAATTGTTCAAAGTATTTTGAGTTACCATGACAAACAGCATGAGGTTCAGCAAAAAATAAAATTAAGGTTTATAATCCTTAAGACTATTCCTTAGGACTTGCTTTTGTAAAATACCACCAGAGAAGCTCTCAGAATCATCTGAAATAATAGTATGAGCAGGTAAACCAAAACGCAATACATCATTGTGTGGTCCACCTGTGATTTCTGTAGGCTATAAAAATACTTTAAAAAATCAGCTTCAGTTTTTACGAACCTACGGCTCTTAAATGTGATGCAGCAGATAAGTAACAAACAGCAGGACATAAACTGGGGAAAGAAGAAATAGTAACGGAGCTACATTACTCAGTTTAGAAGTGCCTGGAAATCTTTGTGATTTAAAGGATACTTTAAATAAGTTTGATAGCATACAAACATCAAAAATAGTAAAGAAGGATTTAGGTGTAGATGAATGAAGGTATTAAATTCTTAGTATTTTATTGTTTGTTATTTAATGACAATTATTAACAACGGAATTTCTCACTAAACCTCTTTTTTAGGGACAGTCATATCTACAGACCCAAACTGGACAGAGAGTTTAGGCAAAATTGGATACAATTTTGTACATTACTGGAAATTACTTTAGGGGCTTAAACGTGACAAAGGGGAAGGAGATGCCAAGGAAACTGTCAAACACCAGGCATGATATAAGTAATACTCACTTTTATAGGAAGTGTAAATGAGGCAGAGACATCAAGTGACTCATGCAATTTAGGAGGTTTGCACAGTGAGTGTGACGGAATCAAGAATAGAATCCAAGATCCCTGACTCCTAAAGATCTACTTTTTGTGAGAACCCCTCTTTCACAATCTGCTCAGCCTACCATGCAGAAACATAGCTTCCAGAGGATTAATCAAAATAGAACTGATTAAATTTAATCAAATTAATCCAATTTTAAAAAATAAATTTCCCGTTACTTTTCCAGTTCACTCTGCTATAGTCAATTTTCTCTTAACCAGTTTCTGATACTGAACACAGTTAAACCAAACCACGATTTTTTGGCATCTAAACAATTCTTCAAATATCATCATCATAATTATGAAAAATAGGCTAAAGATTTCATTTTACAAACTATTACCCTCTTCTGATAAAGAGTACACTGGCACTACTTTTAGATGGTAGGCAAAGGACTTAAATTCTATCTGCTTTGAAAAATCCCTTTTCATTTAGCTCAGTAAGTATAACCCTGAGATTCTTCATTTTCACGGAGCGAAATGTGCTCAGCAGAATTACCTTAGAAAATGCATGTAACAAAGAAATGGCCCTATGTCAATAAACTGAGCCCAGAGTGCCTAGACATTGTTCTTTGGTTAATTCAAAACATCCTGAAATTAATGAGTGGCAAATTCACTGGATTTTAGATAACAGGAGAGAGATGACAGCAACAAGAGACACTTGGTGCCAGCGTTTCAGAAAAAAAATGTCAATATTTATTGTTTTTTCCATTGCTGGGTTACTGATCAGTGAAGTTAGTTAAAATTTTTACTGTTTCATTCAGTAACTTCAATAGGAAGAAATGAAGCAACACTTAAGCAGATCACCAGTATTCTCCTAATGAAAATCAGCTATCATAACTCAGTTTGGCAGAGACTAGAAAAAACTAGCAGCTTCCAAGTCATGATATGCAATTAATTTTTAAGCCAGAAAGACAGAGCAGAGCATGCTCTTCTTCTGAAAGTGAAACGATGATGAATAAAATTCTCCTAGCTTTCAGCATGAAAGATCAGCCAGCCTAACACAACCCACATGACACCCTTCTAACAACTTTTATTTATGACCAGCAGAGTTTTGCCAACTGAAATGGAGATTTCAAGGAGTGATTTACAGGCATCATCAAATCACTTGAATGCAAGGAAAAAGAATTTGTTTATATTGTATTGGTTTTTGGGGATTTTTTGTCAGACTGAAAAAATTTCCAGGAAACAAAACAACTGTGAATGACGTGTCTTTCCTGAACCCTCCCTTACATTTGGGAGACAGAAAGGGAAA
Organism: Cariama cristata; assembly: GCF_000690535.1. NCBI lineage: Eukaryota > Metazoa > Chordata > Aves > Cariamiformes > Cariamidae > Cariama > Cariama cristata. The sequence goes on from NW_009633961.1 coordinate 75,898, forward strand.
GAACAACATTTATACTTCCTGCACATTATGTTGCTAAGTGGCAGTCACAGGGTAAAAAAAGAAATACAGACTTGTTGACATTTGGCACAGAAATACTTCTCTGATGCTCTGAGTCTATTTTATTAGCACAGTGCATTGGGTAATGGCAACAGTGTTTCAGGTGGGAGAAATAAAATATTGATCTGGCATTTTGGCTCTCCAATCAATTTTTTTTAAACTCCACAAAACTGAAGTATGCCAGAAAGTCTCTCTTCCCAATCTCTGTCTGGATTCAGACATGTAGTTTAACAGAAGAAGGAATACTTTGATACGCTATTTTAGAGTTATTTTAGCTTTGAAAAGAATATCATTCCTTTAAAAGACAACTTGGAGCATGTACATAAATTTAGTGTTTAGAAAGGCTCATCAGAAAAGGCAATCTCCATTCACTGACTACATAAGACAACAATTCTCTATTTTAGGCAGCCAGAAGTGCCTATATAAGCTGTCTGTATGTCCTCCAAAAGGCCTTAACTTTCTAAGAAGTGTGGAAATCGTTAGCAGTGTGGAGATTGTTAATTGGTTAATATCAGCAAGGCTGCACTTACAGGACACAAAACACTAAGCCAGCAAACACACTGGGTTGGTTTGAATTTACCAAGTCATTCACTTTTTTTTTTTCCAAACCACTCTGCAGGATTGGATAATGTCAGACTTCTTGCAGATGGCATAACAACGCTATAGAAGACATTGTAATTATAATACACTGATTAAAAAAATACATATCTATTAAAGATCAGACCCAGAAATGGAAAGAGATAACAAAAAGTTTACAGTGTTCTATTTCAAACATTTTCCTAAAACAACACTTTGGTTTGTTCAAAATATCCTGAAGGACAAACCAATATACTGAATTTTCATTACCAGTTTCAAATTGCTGAGTGACAAGGAAGAAAAGAACCTCTGGGCAAAAGAACCATCTAAAAGAGAGAGAAACCATTATTTACTCACTTCAGTAGTTTCCTGAGCTCCTCTCCCAGTCAGGTAACAGTGACAACAGACACAAAAACAACTACATTTTAAAGCTTTTTTAAAATTCAGATGTGAAAAGATCTAAAAACTTCATCTTTAGGGAGTTTGCTAAAGTCAAGACACCTAAACAAGACACCTAAATTTCTTGGTTGGTAAAACTGTACATCTAAATCTAAGACATGCTAAAAAAAAATTAAATAAATAGAGGCAAGGTTCTGAATCAATGCTGCAGCTTCCTGCAGAAGGCGGCAGGGATAATTCACAGCTTCCCACAGGGGATGTCACCATTTCTGTACTCTGTGCCAGAGATGCGCCACTGTGCTGTGCGTTAATACTAGCGCTGTCCAAGCCATGTCAAAATCGTCCGTGGTCCAGAACAAAATAGAAGTGGTTGTTGTTGGTGATGACAGAATCCAGTAAAACCTTAACAATCACCAATTAATGAGATTACTTTCAAGAAGAATGCTGGAAAAAAAAGATGTTGTAACACAGGTGAAGTTAACAAAAGCTGTACTAAAAATGGTACGTACTTATGGCTGAAAATTAGAGATTTTTGTCAACATTTCATCATTGAACTGGAAATTCTTGAAAGATTTATTTATAAAAATATTAACTTTAATATTAGACAAATACATGAGGGGAAAAAAGAAGAGTAATTCAAGTATTTCGTTATGAGTACTCCTGAAACCTGAACAGAGACAATCAGGATATTCTGCATTCGACTGTTTCCCCATCACTGCTTATTTCAGTTGTACACAAAGTTAAGTATTTTTTACTACCTCCTCCTCATGTTAAATGAACTCATTGATTTTGCATTTGTGCAGAAGTAGTCCCACTAGATAGCAGGTGATGCAATAGTCACTAAGGCAGCACAGCATGGAAGCAAAGGGTTATGGAAATCTTAAAAAATTTCTTTAATACATACTAAGTTTGATACTGACTGCAGTCACAAGTGGCAAATGATTTAATGGCTTCCATTATATTCGTAACAGTATTTTTGTGTGCGTGCGTGCATGTGTATTGTGCCACCCATGCACACAAATAAAAAGCAAACCACACTGGTATTGCTGATAAGGTTCTGCGACCTTATTGTTTTTCCCCAAACAAGTTCACCAGCTATTTAAATCAACAAAAGAGAAATTTTCAGAATGTTTCTACGAGTACTTAAAATTTCCAGACGAATCCTTTCTTTAACCTTGATTTCTTACTCTGCCCATCTTGACTCATGGTACACGCACAGATCAACTCCACAGCACATATGGAATGACTAACATGGTCTGGGATGCTTCTCAGGGCGTCTGCAGTCAATGGGAGTATCTGTTAAGACATGGAGCTAATGTGCACCTGCGTAATGGCCACACTCTGAAACTCCGGGAGGTTTAACTACTGCTGGTTCTTCAGCTGGGACTGTCAGTCTTATGTACATACCACAGGAAAACCATCAAACTCCTCACCATTACAGAATTTCTCATAAGAAAAACAAGCTCATAACCACAGAAGCTGTAAAAGCTAAGGTTTCCATAAATTTAAACGGAGCTTTTCAGAAGAAAAAAAAAGAATAAAGATGTTTTTTCTACTGCTCTGACAATTACCCAGAGAAATATTCCATCACACTCTGGATTCTTCCAAATAAACCCAGATCATCATTATGCCACAATAATGTTACACTGTGTGGACATAATGCCTGAAATTAAATTTCTCTTTCTTACTGCTATAGTGTATCAAAGAAACAATGAAGGCTTGTATGGAAAAGCCCTTAAACTTTAGGAGAGTTTTGTGTAGGTGCTGTTACGGCCTTCAAGTGGCAAAGCATGATCACAAAAGTCACAGCTCCTGCAATCTGCTCCCATCAGAAAACGTAAGGCAGTTAGAACTAAAAAAATCCACAAAGTAATACTGTAGTGTCCTGATTACATTAGTAAGAGTCAAGTTTCTACGGCTTCAACTTCCTTACTGTTTCCTGAAGCCAGAAATCTTACACACTATCGCTTCTGTGGTTCTAAAGGACTTTGTTTTCTCCTTGAATGTGAAGAAAGAGCAAACAAGTTAAAGACTGCATTTTTCTCATACTGTTTTAATCCTGCAGGGCATGGGCGGGATCATTTTGCATTACTATACAATACGTCCTATTACAGCAAAAAAAAATAAATCTTAATTTAACCTAAGATGTAGGAGAGCTTCAGTAATAGTTTAGAGGTATGCCTTTGCTAAATGCAAAGTCTTCGCATCACAGGTCAGTACGTGAGAGGTACAGCTTTTAACAAGTCACAACACAAAGCGTGCAATTACTGTGCGTTTGCCCAGGTGTAACTGCTGTAACTGCTATGGTCCATACCCTCCACACTTCCAGAACTGAACAAGTCACTTCAGAATATCCATGCAAAACAGTTGTCTGTACTCTGAATAGCACAGCATGGACCTTGAACAGTATTTTCTGACTGCAGGGGAACGTACGGTAAAGCAGCTGTATGCAGTAGTGTCTTCGTAGGTGGCAGCTTCTTTTCTGCCTTTTCCCATATTGTCCCTCAGCCCTCCTCGCATCTATCATCATGCTGGGATAAATGAGGACAATGGAATTCAAAAAGGCGTGACAATTTTTGTGTCATGCTCATGCAAACGTTCAGGAAGCTGAAAGGTGTCAATTGCCATGGAAATGTCCTGGTTCGATACGTAGAAAGCAAATCCACAGCACTTAAAACACCACAGTGAAGCTGGTCACAGGCACTCCAGATGCTTATTTTAAAATTTAATAACAAAACTGACCAGGCTTTGGTGTGTAGGTTTTTGTTTGGTGAACACATGATAACAGCCTAGTCAGAAAACTAATTGAGCTCCAACTGGACTAAATTATAATGTCACTAAAAGGCTCTCCAGCAGATGGCAAAGTTTAGATAATTAACAAAAATGAACTGCTCAATTACATTTAGAACTGTACAGCTTGAGCAAAGCTAACCACTCAAATCCCTAGAAGCATAAAAAGAAGTCTCTAGAATTCTTTACATCTCCAGCAAGTCTCTCAATATTGACCTAAGATCACCATTTTACCCCAAAACAAATCCTGAAGTCAAGACAAAAATCTTTAAGGCCACTTTACTGCTGATTTCAACCCTCATTTAATCAATTCACACAATATTACTCCCCTCTAAAGATGCATTCAAGTCATAGTTTTAAAAAAAGAGCAAGTTAACATGAAATATTTTTAATTCTTTATGAACTTTAAAAAGACTCATCTCAAGAACATATGGAAAAATATGTCCCTGACTGTCTCAGTAATGCAATGATATATAAATACATGAATATAATTTGAACATTTACATGTTTGATTTCCTGCAGCTTGTAAAAAGGGTTTATTTTTATTAGACTGTTGAAAGTCTGGAACAAAAGAGTACTTCATTTTCTCAGTATTTCCTTTGTCACTAGAAATACAATAAACTATATTTTTATACAAAAATACAATGCAGTTGAATTTTTATTAGTTGTCAATGTCATTCCTTTTAAAAAAAAACGAAGACAGTAAATGCTGGGGATGGAATTTTACAATTAAGCTTGATTTTGATTGTGTTTGTCACAAATACAGAAACTATGTTTCATGATCAGGACTTTGAAACCACAATGATGGACAAGTTAAATATATATAATCAGGTTAAGAATAAGGAAAGCAAAAGGCATAGTAGAATACGCAGTAATGGAATTGAGAAGGAAAAAGATCATGCTCACTCACTTGAGGTGTTGCATTAAATGTTTCACAGAAAAAGATTAAGACAATAAAATATTCTGAAATATGAAGGTATTCATGAATATCATCTGATAAATGAAATGAAAGATGACAGAATCCAGTCTTGAAATTCTTGAACAAGTTCGTAAGTTGAGGATAACCCAAGGTCTGCACTGTCTTACAGACTGGAATAAGACCACTCATAACAGAGGGCACAGAATAATATCCTAGCTTGTTTCCCAAGATGTACATTTCATCAATATCACAACTCAACTTGGATTATGTTTAAACCAGCTGTTTTTATCGAAATGCAATCTCGTACACATACTGTGAGTACATCTGCAAAGAGATGCAAATCTGAGTGGTGTCAGTGTAAAGACTGGTATATGAGCTCATGGCATCTTACTAATTCTCAGTGTTTTTATAAATATAGTAAAAAGACAGGCACAAAATGAATCCCTTGTGGGACGTAGTATGTAACAAGATCTCAGGGAAAGAAACAGCCACTCCTTATTTCATGAGAAGTTTGGTTTCTAGACACTTGGTCCTGCTATCACAAAGGCAGCCTAGAATGCAGGCATGAGAACTGCTGCATCGGGACAAAACTTAATTCCTTATTTAAGACAACAAACAAGACTTCTCAACATTATTTTCTGTTAATTTTGTGCGTGTATAGGTTTTTACTTCACACATTAATCTCATTAACAGATTAAGCTATGATTGTTCAATACCTCTACAAATCACCAATTAAAAAACAGACTATGTTTTAGAAATATAAACACATTCTATACAGCTGGAAGCTTTGCTTCCTGCACTCCTCTTGATCTTCTTCCCCAAATAAACTGTCTATAAGCCACCTTCTTATTCTCCTTTTAGCAACTCCGCCACTTCCCTCTCTCTCACAAGAGTAGGTCACCATTTCATCCTTCTATTCCTTCTAGTTTTCCTGTCACAATTCTGTCTACTTGGGGTGGCACATTCAGTGCCACCTGCAATTCAGCTTACAGAAGTGACTGGATGGGGCATTCACAAATCACTATATCGAAGGTCAAGATGCCCAAGCAACAGAACCTTTGCAAGCTGAGCTAAACAGAACATTCAGCTCCAAGTCTGCCAGCTGTCACTCTGTATATGTTTTCCTCTCTAAAACAACTTTTAAGTAGAAAATAAAAACAGTTGAAGTGGAACGAAAAGAAAGTTCTGAAACGAAGAAGAGGCAAAAGATTCACGTTAGGCTACATCTGTCCATAGCCTCAAAAACTGTAACTTAAGTATTCAAAGAATGCATTTAACTCAACAGCATTACATATATTTGAAAATTCTGCTCAGCTACAGAATAAAGATTATTACAAAACATGAAAGTATAAACACAAATGTTTGACTAAGAGAGATTAACTGAAATGTGAAATTTATGCTTACTAATTAAGTATTTTACATTGTATCTTCTTAGAGAAGCTACAGGCCAAATTCTTCTCCCTTCGAAGACAGGAGGAGTTTTGCCATTCATGGCAGTAAAGCCTAAACCAGCAGATGACTATCTGTTCTGTTCTTGTGTTAACTTACCGTTCAACTACCACTAACATCTTACATTGCTACATATATTTAACTGAGGAAATTACACCAAGGGCAACTGAAGTCTGATTATTCAGTGTTAAATGACGATACAGCATGGACACACACAAAAATTGGTTTATTTGTAACTATAGCCATTAGAGCTACAAGTCAACACATCTATCTAAAGCGTTTAATAGTGCAATGGAAATAGGTTTCATCACCTTTCTAAAAAGCAACACAGAAATGTTTCACTAACTGAATGTCAGGAACGTTTTAAGTCAAATAACAGTTTTGGGAAATGGTATGTAACAGACCTTGGAAACCTACTTTTTTTTTGGTGGGGAGTGTGGGGAAGACAGGGACACAGGCAATTCATGTAGACTTCCACAAACCCGAAGAGGGTTTTCCGAGCAAGAAAACAGAAAGTCACCCTTTCAGTCACTGAAAAAGCAGAACACACAAAGAGGGGGTTGCTCTAACGAACGAGGCTGCATGCAGCGCAGGGACCTCCGCAGACAAAGCACAGCTGCTGCCCTTTGCAATGAGGGATTAGCAGTCTAGGTCAAAGGAAAAAAAGCCTCTCTGTAGCTAAGTGAGCGAACTGCAGAGTGCATCCTCAGCACAGATGAGAAAAGGCCATCTAACCAGCTTGCAAATTGTGTAGAAGCTTCTGGGAACAGAAACAAAACCAGCATCAATTTCTTGACAGAACATGTACTGTGATGCTCTGTTAGAGGCCTGAGGTTGCAATGACCTTCCAGTAATTTTAAAATTACATTTCCCCTTTCCCTTCTTTGTGTTCATATATATAACAAGCACTTTTTCTTCATGGCAAAACCAACATGCTATCTGTGGGGCTTTAACAATAGCATCTGGAAGTAACTGGCCTAGAGGTAACAGAAGATGATCTTTTAATTGTCTTTCATAAAAATGAAGCTGTTAAAAATATACATATGCACACAGAACTTTGTTTTTAAAGGCAGACATTCAAATCTCTTTCAACTTTCATATAGTTGAGTCAGATTATATTTTTGCTTTAAACATTTTTGGCTTTACATTGACACTTCAGTTGAATGGAATATAAGCCAATATTTGAAGAAAGATAATTACTTAAACTTTTTATTACACACTAAACATATTTTTATTCTAAACCATTTGCTTTAGCAACTTTTCTCACAGAAAAAACGAAGAGTCTTCTAACCTGAGAAATATTGTTTGAACGTACCAGTGTGAATGTATTTCTAATCTTTTTTTGTTTATGAATAAGACACTGAAAACATTACTGGCAATTAGGCTGGTATCTAAAGTGGCATTAATTGTATGTTACAGGTAGCTTGGGGCCTATTTCAGTTTGTGGTATTATAAAAGTATAAGTCATTGAAATTACTTGAACTAGAAGTATCAAAAAGTTGTACTGTTTAAAAAACCAAGAGCTTTTCTTCCTTTTCCCCTGTCAAATCAAACCAAATTAAAACTAAATAAAATTTACTCTACTGAAAAATTCAGTAAAAATAAAAATAATATTCACTTCAACAGTCACATTTCCTTGCTGGTAAAAGTTTGATATACCTGATTTCATATACTGACTTACACAACCGTTAGCAAGTGCCATTATCACATAGGCCCTTTTCAATGAAGCCAGGGTTGCAGCTTGTTACAGATGGGGAAGTTCCCAAGAGCTGTGCCCAGGCTCATCAGAGCACTTCTTAACATCTGCACAAGTTCCCCAAGTTCTTGAAGTTATTTATAAACTGTACTTCTCCAGTCTGAGAGACTGCTTGCCTTTATTACAAGTGATCTGCACAAAGAAAAAAAGATTGTACCATTGCATTGGAACAGCAAACCTAAATTTAACCACATGAGCTGACAGACTTTATAGCCTGTATATTGCATTTAAAACACAGGCACACGTCACCATTCCCCGCCTTGCCCAATATCCTTGCTTTAAGAACTGAATGTTATCAGTCCTACTGAAATTGGTGTTGATGGCCAAAAAAGCAATTCTCTCTGTGTTAATTACAACTATATTTAGAAAAGTTTTAATTAAAGTTTTGAAACTCACATGAAAGTAGGTATCTGTGAGGTTAGAAATACTACTTTTTGGAGCTACATCAAATATTTCCAAGGAACTGTTTATTTACACACTTTTCTAGCATTAGATGCTTTGTAAACTGTATCAATACATTGTCATTTACATAGCTAAGAAATCAAAGGATGTTCAACTTCTGTTTCTAAAATAAAGGCTATCACCAATATACACTTCTATGGAGCACATATATCACTCCTTACACTTTCACGGAGTACAGCTGAAAATGGCAGAATTTGAAAACTGCATCAACAATTCAAAGGGAAGAGACAAACCTGAAGTGCTTTTGTCGCCAATATTATATTTTAAAATCATGTAAGAAAAAAACAATCCCCAAACCTGTTACTTTCAGGTAAATATATATTCCTTCCTACAATGCATCAAATTAATAGTAAAACTTCAGTCATTTGTAAATGATGAAATTCAAGACAAGTCAACTTCATCACCCCTCGAGATCACATGCTCACAAATACATACATGATACAAGCTGATATAGTACAGCCTGCTGGGACCTGTCAGACTTTTGGACTACCTCTGAATCTGAAGTGTGTTTAACATTCTTCAGCGTTTTATCTGGCTGCTTATGTCTGACCAGAGGTGGATACACTATTCTTCTTCCAAGAGCGTTTCTACCACCTTGACTGTACAGCTCTGTAAAAGACAAAGCTTCTCTCTTCCTGGTGTCAACAGGAATGATTTTTAGAAAGGGGTATCTGTTGGTACTATTTGAAAATACCAGAAAATTCTGCTACGGATTACAAGAGCACTTTAATTTCACATTACTCTGGTCTATGGAGAATGGTAAATTCAATTTCAAAAGCTTGAACATCTTTGTGTTAAAGTGAACAGAGATAATGAGGGCTTTTGGAGCCTGGTCCCCCATACCCAGTTGGTGCTTTCTTCTTTATGCAGTCTTGAAAGGAAGCATCAGAAAACACCTAAATGGAGGAGGTGCTGACAGACTGAAAACTTTAACTGAGACTCCTTTCCCACAGTGCCTCCCACACAAAGCTGTAGAGTTCAAAGATTTTAACAGCTTATAAGCATAGAGACAATTCTCTTTTCTTTGACCTCGCTTCATCCCTGACAACTTGTATTAAAACAGTAGATTTCACCAAAAATTAGCTCTCTGAGCCAAACAAAACCTTTAAGTTTACCTCTACTGGGTGAGGTATCCAATACACCACTGTTGCATCCCAATTTCCAGCGTCTTAGGAAGTGAGAGACAAACTATGTTAACATCCTTCTCATATTTAGCACATACAAGCACTGGCCAGTATGTGCAGTGGGAAGTTTCCTCCACACACAGCCCCTCTGCCGGAGAGACAAAGTTGTGGGAAATGTCCCTTACTCTATATTAAAAATAAACATCTACTGCAAAGCTGAGAACAACCAGAGAGAGAAACTTGCCCAAAAGCAGGTACCTTCTATGCCAACTTCTTCCATTCTGTCCTAGCTAAGACTTTCCAAATATGCAAAACCTTTCTTTAAAACGCAAGTGCTCCCAGACATGCTTCATCTACAGCTCTCTCTGCCATGTGGGCACACAGTTTTTCTTTAAAAGGCAAGTGCTCCCAGACATGCTTCATCCACAGCTCTCTCTGCCATGTGGGCACACAGTCCTATCTTGTATCCTTCAGCACTGGCCCACAACTCAGTATGTCTTTGGAGTGCTTAAGAAATCAACAAGTCACCAAAAGTCTCAACTGAAAGCAAATTCCATTTGAAAAGATTTTTTAGAAATGTTTTGAAGACATTCCCTTTACAAGTATCATACAAAAAGATGAAAAAGTTGACCAAACAACATGGAGTACCAACAACTCTCCATACTAGTAATGGAAAAGTAAGAGTTATGGCAACATAGAGCTTTGCCAGGAAAACAAGGACAGCCAGTTCCCCTCACTCCACCCTCCCTCCCAAATACTTACATCAAGGAATACTCAAAGACAAATACAAATCCGACTTTCAACTAAACTAGTGTTACAACTCTACTAGAGCTCCGTCTTTGAACTTACAGGGTGTGCACCATTTTCTTAGCATAGTAAAAGGAGATTGTGTGGGAAGAACAAGAAATGCAAGCACACTGTGGGAAAGACTGGAGTCACAAATGACATGGCTGCTCCTTGAAATCCATCTGGAAAGTCTGAGTAAATGCTGGATGTCCCCAGTCACTCGTTCACATTCTATCAAATGTCAGGAATATCTGATTTATTCAAAATACTACAGATTACATCAACCAATGCAAATTATTTTGCTTGATCATGGTTTTTTCAAAGCATGCATTTTATGAGAAGCATATTTTTGACATTCCCAAATTTTAATGCCTGTTTTTTTTTAAAAATAAGATGATGAAGTAAGTATTTTAATTCTGGACAGTTTCCTTAGTTACACCAAATTCTACTGCTGAGACCTTAGACTTATGACAGTCTCAGCAAGACCCCCTCCAAACTTTATCGAGCCACTTCATACAGATACAGCAATTTTGTGATCATTTTAAATTCAAAAATTCCATTTTTCCTAGATTTCCAGTTACCTTTCATAAACAGTCAATTCACAGAGTAAGTTTATTCCAAACACAGTAATGCATTCCCCTGTGACAAAGAACTCATATTCTATAATTCAGTTTTCCAGCAAAACGGTAAAATGGTTATCAATATTTGATAACCCTGGATCTATTTAAAAGGCTTTGGTAGGGCATCGTTACGCACTCCTCCTTTCATAAAGATAATAATCTAAAGACTGCCCTTTCCATTTGTAGTGTGTTCCTTTGCCTTCTTTCAGGAAGTGTTGCTAAGGAAACAGACTATCATCTACCATTAGGTCCAAGGGTCTAGCAAGGTTTTTCTCAGGAAAAACAGACGAACAATTACAAAACCAGTATTTTCTTTATTTAAAATAAAGGAAAAAAAAAAGTAAGGCAGAATTACTACATGCCCAACAGATATAATGTTCAAGAAACATACATTCACTAGGGCATGCTCCCTCCGAAACAACATTATTTTCATATTATAATGAAATAAGAAGCATTTAACTCATCATTAAAGGAAAATCTTGGGGTTTTTTCCCCACTTCTAGAGCCAGTATGGTATTTAGCTTTGCCCATTCGAGAAAAGGCAGCAGACAGTTCTGTTAAGCAACAGTTCCCTTGAAAAAAACAACCTGGCACTGCATGCACAAAATCATTACAGACCTACTTACTGAATTGACTCACATAGTAACTAAGCCTGGCTCAATAAAGTCAAATTTGTATACTTCATTTAGAGTTTCTGGTATTGTGAGTTTACATCAAAATCCATTGTACTACAAAACAATTTTATTCCACTATAACAGATCCGAGGATTTACCCAAATTAAAGTGGCGTCATTTGTAAAATTAATGTCTACAACAGTTCAGCCACAAGCTTTTTCTGGCTTAGAGGAAATTTAGAAATATGAACAGCTCCAAGTTTCAGTAAAGTTTCATCTCTATACGTATGACATGGCAGGCAAAATACACGAGCTTGTATAAAATATCTGTATGTTAAAATAATTTTGCCTCAGTTTTATTAAAGGCAATCAGTCATCATTCAAAAATTAAGGTGCTAATAGCTTAATTTTATATTTTACCAGAAGTATTTTGGAAAACAAAAAAAGGGTTCTAAGATTATTAATAAATACCTCTGAAGTTCAACACGACCATAAATACATACATATCTATATATCTATCTATCTTCTAATTTGTAAAGTAAAGTTGACTGATGAACTGCCTTAATATACTTTGGCCCAGTTCTGACTTACAGTTTAAGACAATTCTATTAAGTCAGCTGCAATTCCTATAAAGATTATAATAAAATATTAACGTTAACACAATGTTCCTTATCTTTACTAACACTATAATTAAATGTCCAGAACACCAATGAAAACTCTGTACATCTCACATTTAAAGTTATAACTCTGAAATATAATCAGGAGAAGGGCAAAGAAATGTAAAGGACAAATAAAAATAATATAGTAATTAAAAAAAAAATCAAAACTAGAACTGGCTTCTATTGCATTTAAGAGTAACTTGCCTTCTTAAAAAAGGTTTTCCTAACACCTTACGGAAAGGTTTGCACACTAAAAGCTTTATTTTATGCAACTGCATCAGTCCAACAAAAGAGACTCTCTACACATCCAACCTCACTTATAAACTGGAACAACATGATTAAAATGCTTTTACTCACCAATTTGAGAAACTTACAGGATGCATTTTCTTACAAATATGATGTCTAACTGTGCTTGACAGAAATCACTTTCAATGTTTCTGCCTCCTATCTATCTATTAATGATTTTCATTGAAATGCACTAATTTGTGATAGAATTTCACACACACCCCTTCGGGTCAGGGAGACAAACAGGACACGGCCCAGATAACACAACTGTTGAGGACTAAAACCAGAACTTATTTAAGCCTGTGAAAGTTACAGCTCCCTTTGCAAATGATTTATACACAAAGGTAAATCAGGTGCAGTACAGGTCAGCAGACAGGGACGGCAGACCTAGAATTTACAGAAGAGTAAAAACTCTGAGTAGAACCGGAGCAACTCAACTATTCTGTATTTTGACACCTGAGACAGCTCAAAAATCCTGTGGCCACATAACAAAAAAATCGTAAAGATGCCATATTTTTAGCCCTTGCATTTTATCTCTGAGTCATGACAGAGTATGTTTTAAACCAACTTTTACTGGACTTATTTTTAAATTCATCTATTGCCTTGATATGGCCTGTTGTTTCCTTGGGTCCATTTCCATGTTCTCCGAAACAGCTACTCCCTCCTCCCTTCAGAGCAATAACCCTACAAGGTTATAGTGCTTATGCATTTCCAAATCTCTCTTAAACATGGCTTTGGCTCAGACGCCTCCTTCTTTTGCTAAGGAGTTTTAGCGACTGGAGATCGCTACAAAGTGGTAAGAATCACTTAAATCACTCACTCTGCTGCTGACTACATGACGAGCAGGATCTGCCTTATACCGGTCACGGGAAGATGTCCATGCCATGGCAACATTCTCAACTACCAATCCTTCAATGGGGCCCATGGTACAAATCAGCAGAGAAGCAGACCTGCAGCTTCTTCAGCATCCTTGAACCTTCCTTAGGGCCAGAGAGACCTCACCCTGGGCTGAGGGAAAACCACGCAGTACACAGTTTTAAGGGTCAGTTTGGTACCCCACTTCCTACCTTCCCAAGAATGTACGACACTCTGAAATCACTCCTGACTGCAGACTCTCCAGGACAGAAGCTTGTCACTTAGCACAGTGGTATGATGGCATAAGTGGGGGTTGTTTAGCCTGGAGAAAAAGAGGCTGAGGGTGGACCTCAGTGCTCTCTATAACTACCTGAATGGAGGGTGTAGCCAGGTGGGGGTCAGTCTCTTCACACAAGTAACCAGTGATAGGACAAGAGGAAATGGCCTCAAGTTGCACCAGGGGAGGTTTAGACTGGATATTAGGAAAAAATTTTTCACTGAAAGCGTTGTCAAGCATTGGGACAGGCTACCCAGGGAAGTGGTGGAGTCAGCATCCCTGTGAGTATTTAAAAGACATATAGATGTGGTGCTTAGGGACATGGTTTAGTGGTGGACTTGGCACTGTTAGGTTAACGGTTGGACCTGATGATCTTAAAGGTCCTTTCCAACCTAAATGATTCTATGATTCTAAGTGAAAGAAATACTGTGAGCGCCTGAGGAGTCCCAGCTGCCTGCAGTCTTATTGGCTCAAAAAGCTTTGACAGCATATACAACACTTTTATTATTAAGCTTAGTGGATTTTATAAGTTGAACTCCCACTAAAAACTTAACAACTAACTGGGGTCATGAGGAGTAAGTGAGAGTTAGGAGTTACGCGTTCCAGATGGCTGCTGCCACTGCTTCCTCATATGCTCAGTGGGACACACTGGTGGTCCGCCCACTCAACTACACACAGAAGCATGCTACCACACATCTCCCTAAGCACCTATTCTCACCTTGAGATCCTCCCTCGGCTGCTGGTGATCCTTTAGTAGGGGGAAATTCTGTGCCCTCTGCCTCAAGAAGATGACCTTGAAAACTCAGAGGCAACCACCAGATGCCTGCTCTTCACAGAAACGTACAAATGAAAAGGAAACAACAGGATGCTTCCCAGCTTTAAAGATTATGTTAAACATATAAGAATAGCATAACACTGTTGACTTCAGGCTGTCAAGAGTCTACAATTGCTCTCTGCGGAGTTTAATTTTCCAAGTGATAGTGTAAGCTTCATCTCACAATTACCAGGTAGTTTTCATTGGTGGCCACCACACACAGAGTAGTAATAGAATAAAAGAAGCTGACTTTCAGCAGTGGTCTACCATAAATCAAAGCCACAAAACAAGATGGCCTGCAAAGTATTATCATTGGGCAACACAGAAGGAATATCCTCTGAAATATTACATGAAATGCTATTTGCAGGAATTAATTCAGACTATGACTTCTGCGAAGAGTGAAGGTCACAACAAATGTCAAAACCATATATAATTCCCCCAACTCTGCAGTTCAAAAACTGCAGTCCGATACATGACTATGCTTTGCCCTGGATGAACAGCAATGACTATCTACATCCATAGCAACAGTACCTGACAGCAAAGGCTTTGGGAAGTTTGCACTGAGTTGTGGGGGCTGATTACAGGGAAAGTTGAACAAGTCTATAATTAGTAAAAAGAAACAGGAATTAAACAGAGTAGTAACCTCAGCTAAATACAACAGGGAAGCTGCCCTGTCTGCACAAATACTAGCATCTAGTCTTTAGTAAGTAAGGCCAACATCAATATTAATGTGATCAGTCATTCAATATTTAAGTTTACCCCTTAAATAAGTTTACCATACTGTAGACTTGCAGCTGGATGATTAACTTTACTGTGTGGAGCAGGAGGAAAGGGTCAATGTTTTTCACAGAGAACAGGCAGGCAATATGGCTGCAACAAGGACTAAGACTCTTGAAATTGCTCACAAATACAGAGCAGTAGTTGATGCCACTGGTAGCCAAATATGCATACAGGATCTACTCCCTAATTCAGCTATGAGAAAGCTAGGTTGCAGGTTTCATTTCCTTCAATCTTGTGCCTCTCATCCCAAGCTTCCCTCTGTTTTCTTTTCTTGATCAACCACATCTAGGCTGAATGTCTGACACCAGTCACATTTCTCTCAGGTGGAGTGGTAAGTACAACACAACAAAAAGACCGATTACATCATATAGACAGTAGAGACAGGCCTATGCTAGTTGAGGAGGGTGGGTTACATACTATTTTAAAATTTACATCCAGTTTTCAGCCACGAGGTTAATCCACTTAAGGCCTGGAGAACTTCAATTTTTCTTCACTGCTTTCTTCTATGTCAGAAGGCTCTGTCATATAACATCTCCCTTTATCTGTGTCTTCTCTACTAGTTCCCTCCCCAATACACAGCCTTGATAGGATAAACCAACGCAGAGTTAAAACTTAATTTATACACCTATACTTGTTATATACACTAGGTGTAAAATGTGACTTCAAATTATATGAAATGGGTAGAAAAACTAAACTAAAATGAATAAATGAAACCATTTCATTATCTCAAGCGTAAGAGAACATGAGTTTAGAATTTCAATGCCAAAATCCAAGTCTTACTGCTCAACAGAACACATGAAAAAGTAATTTATCAACCTGTTATGAAATTCTGTGGTAACCTGCTTCCAAGTTCAGTGTATTTTCTTGAAGGAGCTGTAAAACACAAGGTATTTTTCATAATCTGGACTGGTCTATTTTTACACATTCAGGTGGGATATTCAATTAACACATCAAGTCTAAAGGACTATTTTGCTCACAATAAGCTTCTTATGTCCTAATATACAACATTGAATACTGTACAACATTTTGGACAAGGTTAGATTTTTATCCAACTAACCTCCTAGTAAAGTTATATAAAAATCACTAAATCTAAATCTATCTTTTCATAAAGTTCTGCAGATTTTAATAATACATTTCCTTTCCCCTGCATTTCACTAATATAACTGCAGAGAAAATTGAATTCTGACATGTAGATTTTATTGGGAATACAGTACTAGCATTTTTAACTATGAGTATTCTCATCCCTCCTCACAACTTAGGCAGATGCATCCAATTAATGATGAATCATTCTACATAAATTTCCTGTTTAGAACACACTGGCAATACCAGCACAACAACCTACAGAGCTTGAAACGGGGAACAAACTTATTTGGTCAGACATCATCACCATTTTTGTTTATAGACCCAAAAAAGGTATTTTTAATTGGAGGAGTGTGGGTGTCCCAAGAATGAAATTGTTCACTTCAGATTCTTAGATGAACTATCATTATGCTATTTTGAAGAAACTACACTATCGTAGTACAACTAGAGAGCACTACTAAGAATTAAGGAAAATTTCATTTATCATGATCCTAAGCACTACTCAGTGTATTTGTAATAAAATCATGTGTGAAAGAAATTGAGGATATTTTGATCGCTAAGTACCAGGGCATATAAGAACAGCTGTTCTTCTGTATCATTTTACTCACTGAAAGTTGGGCCACAATTCCAAAGAAGGTGCTGAAAAAGATAAGAATTAACTGGACAAACAACCTGGTTTTGTTTATCCATGCCCTATCTTCAGAGTAACTGAAGAAAAGTGCCTCCCAGTGTCGAAGTAAAATAAAGTCAGAAGAATACCTGCCTGTATCCTCAACTGAAAGGTCTGGTCAAGTTCCTCTTTCTGAAGTGGAGAGTCCATTCTCATTCTACCTACTTTGTTGATTGATTTTTGCCTTCCCTGAAGAAGGTTGGTTTTTTTTTTTCCTCTTTCAGGAATTGTCATATCTTCTTGCAGGAGCCTATTGCCCACATACTGGTGGATCAAGCTATAATGTCCTAGTTTCTGATCCCTCCTAGGGAGGCCTGTGGAGCTTCAAACTCTGAAAGTTCATAGACGTTTCAAAGGTGCTTCTGTTACTCCTCAAGTGCTCTCCTCTGGAAGCTCTGTAGTTGAAAAGACTAACATCATGAAGGAAATTGATCACAGGTAACCCTCTCTCTCTTTTTTAAATTAATAATTGATAGAAGGGAATTACTTTTTTTGTACATTCAGATATGAACTTTACATTACAGTGGTCATATCTGAAGATTTTAAAAAACAACAGGAAGCACTTTTCATGCCATAGACACCATAAAAGGTAACAAAATCCAATATGCCACTAAATATAATATTTTATTTTAAACAACTGATGATCTCACAAAGATCTTTTAAAAATAGGCTGGTATGTAGTTTCATTTCTATCATCTTGAAAATTACTGAACTATCCTCTGAATAGCCTAGTATAAACTTCCACGGCGTGTGGCCATCACTCAGTTCCCTTTAATGTGCACCATTTTTCATATATTTTGACTTCAGTTTTCAGAGTTAGAACGCAGTGACAGGAATCTTGTAAGCATTTTCAAAGGTATCCAAGACTACAGCCCTATTTGCTTCGTGAGAATGGAAAAAATCTGTGAGCATCAAAGACGACTTCTTTGCCTATCACCTTCTTTCTAGTCTTACTGGGTAATTTTCTGTACAAGGTCATTGTTCTAGATCAGGCACTGTAAAGTGTACACTTAAATGAAACACTGTCCAGTGCAGGGGGCAAGTTGTTTTTCCTCCAGTCTAGCTCACTAACAGTTAAGAATTTAAGGCTTTTAACCTTCAACAGAGAAATTGCTTTGAGTTTCATTATAAGCTGTTTCTCACTGACCATATTGATTGCTGAGGTTTTAAAAGACACAACCGGAAACATTCCAGACCACATAATAAATAAAACCAACACAATAAAGGTAACTAGGTGTTTCAGAAGTTTGTAGGGACTCCAGGAGATGAGTAGTTGAGTCCTTCAAGCTAAGTAGAGAAGCATGAAACGAACTTCAGCTTGCAACAAACTAGGGAGACATATAAGGAGGAACATGTCCTATTTTAATATTACTTAATACTGGGATTGACAAGGCATTTTAATAGCAAAAAGGAAGATCCTGTAATGGAGGAAAGCCTCAAATCTAAAGTGACCTGGAGGCATCAATTATTTTAAGTGACGACAACTTTAGAGGTCTACACATGCCAGAATGTAGTTTCTATTTTAAAGCACTATCAACAGTCTATTGTAACTGAGTGGAACAAAATTCCAATTATTCTTTAGAAAATAAACTTATGAAAACTCTTAGAAAAAACAAGTAGAAAGGCTGCTACCAGCTCTAGTGATAAACTTATTAGTTTTCACTCTATGCAAAGGAAATGGAACAATATTAAGGTGAATGAATTTAGGTGTAGATCAAAAAATGAAGGATTATGCTGCCAGGGAGTGAAGGATTATCATCACTTACCTCCCTCATCCAGAAGCTTCCCACTCAGGGGCTGGGATGTATCTGAAGAGTAACATGTAATGGAAATTTGTAGCATTAAATTAACTGCAGCTGATTGGAAGCACCTGATGGAGAAGAGGTGAGAATACCTGCTGTTTTAGAAGTGTGAATAGGATAATCCCCAAATCTGACTTTCTGGTCTTCTGCCCTGACATTAACTATTACGGTTAAAATTTGTCTGAACACTGGAAAAAATACTATAATAGTCACTTACAATAAGCTACTGGAGAGTAGTTTTCCAGACCAATAAAAAGAAAAAAGGCTCAAGTTATGGTTTTTAACTGAAACCATAGCCTCATGACACCAGTAGTCAAATAACCAGGTAATACGCTTAGCATCAAAAGGAGATACAAGTTTTCATTGATCAGTACAGTGACACAGCCAAAAAACCCAAAATGAACCAAAGCACACCTATCATCTCCTCAGTAGACTATTTAAATACATAACTCAGAGCTACAGATAACAAAGTCTTACCTAGTAAGTGTGTACTCCCTGAGTCCTGAATGCAGGTTCATGGCGGAAAAAGTACCTATGCATCCACGCAATCGTTTATCTCGGCCAATCTTCCACGTTACAAACAGTGGGCTGTTTTAGGGAAAAAAAAAAAAAACAACACATGATCACAGAGGCAATATTGACAGTCAGTGTGAAATTTCAGAAACAGTGCTGTTCCATTTTGGGCAATGGGGGGCCAAATCTCTAAAATAACTGTATCTGAGCAGGCTACAGTATTTAAAAATGTCCTTTGCGATTCTTTTGACTGTTCTAGAAATGTTGCTCATGTGACATAATAAAAAATAAGATCATTGGATTAGTTAATGGACAGAATGAAACTGCTTGGTAACAGATATGATATGCTCAGTGTCCCTTGCTGTTACCCATTAGCTTTCTCCTGTGAATGGGAAAAGCCTCACCTTAGACGTCAGTACAAAAGGAACCCTTTATAGAAGGCAAAAATAGCCCTGTTACACTAGCCACCCCCTCCGCCTGAACACAAATACTTTGGCCCTTAACACTGCTGGCAAGAAACTACCAGAAATCCTTGGAAGGCATGAAAATTTAGAAGCACTCTCGAAACTTAAAGAACTGCTTCAGGACAGGATATTTTCTCCATGAATCCCAAGTTAGTACTTAAGAATCTCAAAAATGAACAGGAGTGGAGCAAAATCTCTGGTAAGATGAACATGCCTTAATTATATTAGTGTGACAGTTACAAAGAAATACTTCTACTATGGAACAACTGGGGACCAATCTATACACTAAGTTAACACAAAAGAGACAGACCTTACAACCTTTGGGGACCAAAATTCTCCTTGCAGTTCTAGAGCACTGTATCAATATGCAAGCACCAGAAAACTACACAGACTTGAATTTCTCAAAGGAGCGCACATGGCTCCTGGATAACCCAGTCCTCTCAACTCTAACAAAGACTCCTAATCCTGAGATGAACAGGGACATACAGAGAATAAAAACACATAAAATTTACTTTTTTCCAGAAAGGAGACAAATCAAAGGGGATCGTACAGACAAGAGTGCACTTTCCCTTACTGTCAGGCTTAAAAAAAAAAAAAAATTAAGAAAAAGGCATTTCAGTTAAACAACTTGACACAGAATATTCTTGATCACAAGTAAGTTCACATTTCTGCAGAACAACCAACCCCACCCTGCCTGCCCCAGCTGCAGAGCACCTCCCCCTTAAATCTTGAAGTAAATCTGGTATTAATTTTTGTGGAAAGTCAGGCCATTCAGGCATAAATACAGATCATTCTTGATCCAAAGACCAGAGCCATGCTGCACTAAAGCTGACAGAAGCAAGGTGCATCTCTGACATTTAGAGCACCTGCAACCACCACACACACGGTTAAGGATGCACAAACAATTTCTCTCCAAAGCTATGTGATCAGGCACTGCTCTTCAGCATTATATACAGGTACAAACAATCATGCTGCATTCACCTTGCTTTTCTTTATAGCTGTTTCCTACACAGTGTCCTTCCTATGTAGTCCATAGCCATTGCTATGAAGACCAAGAAGTCTAACATGCAGTAACCTACCTCAGCCTAGCATCTGAGGAGGAGATCACAAAGCAGACGTAATTAACACATGTGCAGATCCAGAATCACGCAGTCAAAAATTCACAAAAAGTCAAGCTGGTTGCATCAAAAAACAAGAATCTTCTTCTGTTACTACTGTCAGCTGCAAATAATGAGCTGATTTACAACAGTGCACTTTAACATTAACAATGCCACACTGCAAGACAACCTTTGATAACTACATCTTACCTGACTCCTCATCTGAAGGATCAGTAAAAATATAATCTGCAAGTTTCTCTTATTCTGTGAACAGAAACTCCTTTTCTAGCTATGCTGAGATTCTTAAAATATACTAAGGCTAAGAGTTTTATTATACGAGTAGATCAGTCACTGCCCAACTGCACTAATCACTGCACAGTGTAACAGAGATGGATATAACTGTACTGGGGGTATATACATAGCTATGTGTCCGGTTTTGGACTCTCAAGGAATAGCCCGCATTCCTTTCCCCCTTCCATCCCATTTGCTTCGTATGGTGTGGCACAACTTATTCATCATGTGATGGCAGAAAAGAATACGCCTCTCAGTCTCTACAGCACCAATGCAGCAGCATCCAGTCCTCTCAGTTTTCCAAAACCTGCTGTTATCGCCTGCAACTTCCTCCTGATTTGATTAAACTGGACAAGTTCCCTTCTTTCAATGACGATGAATAGAAGAGGAAGCTGAAGTCATATCTTTCTTTTGGATTTACATTTCATTTTAGTTCATTTTGCCCACCCCCTTCCCCCCTCTTTTTTTTTTTTTAAAAAAAAAAAAGTTGTATGATAAAAACTGAAGAGCATAAAGCCAGAAGGGACTATTACCTAACATTTAGTAGAATGCAGGTTATTACACTATTCCCCATTCAGATCAACAAGTGGCATTTTACTGGCATTTTCAAGAAAGGTATCTCAGCTCCCTTAAACGGTATCAAAAAAATTAATAGATTGCAATGGCACTGAAGACACTCTCTCCCCTTGCACAGAAACAAGCCTGAATAAGATTCAAATTGGACTTTAGGACTATTCTCTTGACCTTTATCTTTGGATTATGAGATTTATTAGCTGTAATACACTCAGTGGAGGACTATAATTCAGGGAAACATATATGCATTTACTTTCTTGCCAAAACGAATTCCTCCGAGGATGCATCGTTACTACTACTTTAAAAGGACAATAGAAGAAAACATCCAGAGACCGTCACTGAATGTCAAATAGATTACTGAGACATTTGCATCTGCTTTGAAGGTCCTTGTCAATGAGTACCAACAGAAAAAGTAAAGGTTATATACATATACTTTTGTACGAGTGGTAGTAGTAGCATAAACATACCATTCGGACTAAATTTAAACCTCTATCCATTGGGTAAATGAACTACCACTGGTAGTCGTATATGCTATGCATCACAAAATCTGACTAAAGATGCTTTTTGAACCTTTCAACTTCTGTATTTCACCACACTTGTCTCCGTCTTCCCTAGGAGTCGCTAAAGGTATCAGCATGTCTACACAGAAGATATAAGCCTACCGAACAGAATTACTTTTCTTAATTACCATCACAGATGTCTTCCAAGTGTAATAGGGACCAAAGGTTCAGAGCAGTCAGCGACCCAAGAGGATTCTAACTCTTAAGAATCAAGAAATAAGGCTGAAAGGGAACTTCAGGGCTCCTGCTATCATAAGGAATAATTATATAACTGTTCATAAATGATCCACATTCTCAATTTTAAAAACTACTAGAATTAATGGGGACAAAACCCCCAAAATGAAAAATTAGAAGGTTGCCTTAAAACCTCACTGAAGTTCAGAACCTCTGGAAACATTCCGATTTCCTGACTAAATGTTTTCCCAGTCAGCTTGTACCTAGCTATTCTTGTGCCAACATTGTCCTTTAGTTTAAATAGTTCTTTTCCCTTCCCGGTTATTAGTCCCCAAAGTACTTACAGAAAGAATTCATATGCCTCTTCAGACTTCACTTTGCTGAGCAAAATGGGTTGTGCTCATTCAGTTACCTCTCAAAGGGGATCCTTCCATTCTGACCATCACAGGTCTTCTCTACACCATTTTCCAGTTTAAATTCACCTTCTTGAACATCAGTCTCCAGAAATGTATACAGAATTACAGAGGAGGATCTTGCACTTGCATTAACACTTCCATTTATGAACCAGAAACACTGCTACATTTTAGGATTAATTCTCACAGCCTAATATAAAGTCCAAGTCTGCCTTTCAAAACTTTACTGAGCATTTCTAGCCTTACACTAAACAAAGACAACAGAAAACCTGCTCATAGAACCTAGACAAGCTATGCAGAGAAAAGAATTTGTTTCTTTCTAGGGATGTTCTTTTGCTTTTTATTGGCATCCTTGGTCTCAGCTGCTTGCCTATTTTCTCCAAGCCTGCAATGCTCTTCTGTTTTAAAGCCAATAACCCACAAATAAACTTGCCATCTAACGTAACTGCAAATCTGAGATCTGACGCTAAGTGCCAAACTCCACAGATAGCAACGTCAAGAACAGCTAAGTAAATACGTACATTTTCAACTTGAAAAAAATCCTTATTTTCATCTGTTATCTGTCGCTAAGTGCCAAACTCCACAGATAGCGACGTCAAGAACAGCTAAGTAAATACATACATTTTCAACTTGAAAAAAAATCCTTATTTTCATCTGTTATCTGTTTTTGTTAGAATAAAAAGGAGGGTTTTATTGAGCAGCGCACACACCGACCTAAAATGAAAATTTGCACCTCCAAGCACTTGAAGGAAAACAGAAGAGAACAACAGAAAAGAAAATCTTCAGTGAAAAAGCAGAAGAGGCGGCAGATGTGATGCTAGGAGTCCCTTCTATCCAGTCACGTACAGCAAGGATATGCACTGCATGCTGGAGATCTGAGTCCTCTTTTTACCTAAAGAAGTTTGAACCCACGTATCTCACAGGAGTGGGAAAGCATGTTGGGGTGGGGCATGCTCACCTTTCTGACTCTGGTTCCCTTTTGATCTAGTATGAAAGCTGGGGGTGTGTTTTTGTTGTTGTTTGTTTGTTTAAAAAAAACCATTCACTAAACCAGATGCTGTGCTTCCCTGGGAGGGCTCTAACAATCAGCTTCAAGTAGTTCCCTTACCCAGTTTAGGGTAAAGCATCTTATTAAAAAGCAAAACAGCTCTGACCTTGCGCGTAAGACCTCTTGACGAGACACTTGGAAATGTACTTGTCCGATGGGTTATCCAGCTACCCGTCATGGTGCCAGGAACCTTTGGCATACCCTGCTGACAGTGTTAACAACAGCAGTGATGCAGAGCACTTCGAATGCTCAGTAGCTGAAAGTTGGTGGAAGATGTTTCAAACAATACAGAAGCAGAAGGAACCAAATCCAGATCCTCAGAAGCATCTGTAAATATCTTAATCATTTTTCTTTCACAACAGGCTTTATTTTGTGATTTTTTTGTTTGCTTGTTTGTGAGCCAGACACTTGAAAAATATTTCCATCTGAAACTATTTACAGGTGCCACAGCAAATTCACAAGCAACCTGAAGGCTATAAACTTTCCATCCAGTCATTGCCTAATTTACTATTTATTGAAAAGTCTTGCTCAGCTCTAATCTAAATCGCAGGCAACTGTTTCAGTTATTTGCTATAGAGGTTGTCAGGCATTACTCCATGAAAACCAGCTCATCATACATATTGTTTTTCCCTACTTTTAGTTGCAAAACTGAATTAAAGAGACAGCTGGAAGACAGTAAGAATTTAAACCAATATTCCTTCCTAGTATACAATGGCTATCATCAAAAGCGGCATACATATATAGTCTGTCTCCTTGACAGACTACTGAAATATATGCATGTATCCAACACTCTAAACACTGACCTGAAAGGGCAGCCAGAAAATGTGTGGCTGAAGCACAGGAGCATGGGTCACCCGATCAGAGTGCTGTCCCATGTGTCACTTCAGCTACTGTTACACTATTTTCATTAATGAAGAAACTAGGACAGCCCTGTACTTTACTTAAGCATTAATCTGTTAGACCTTCTGGAGAACTGGAGCACTTCACGTGAAGGTCACAAGGTATAGGCCTATATAAACATTGAAAGAAAGTATCAAAATAATATCTTATAAACCATGTTTACCAGTGCCCTAAGCATATTTCTCATTAATGTTTTGCAATCAAAATCACCTAAACTAATTATTGACCTGCTTGCTATGTGTTACTGAAAATATTTAGACTGAAAGCAAAAGTGTGCAAGCTATTTTAGTAATCAGTCAGCTATCACAGTAAGAGTCACCATGCCAATAACTTACACTGACATCATGTAGAAAACACTGTTAAAAATATCCTCTTTTAATATAAAGCAGGACTGGATACAAGCTGCCTTTTATTTACCAGCACATTAATAAAAAAAGTGAAGGGATTCTTTAAGTTGGGGTGTGGGGGAGAAGGCAAGAAGTGTGAATACATCGGTCTCTTTTTCCTGTACCATCAGAAGCAGTACGAAAAGTTTCTCTTCCTTGTTATGGATAGGGAAGAAAAGGAAGGGGAGGAAGGTGGGAAGAATAGGGGAAAGGAAGGGTAAGAGGTCAAGAGTATTTCTCTACTTTTACAAAACATGAGTGAGAACTCTTTTGGTTTCACTTGAAGACTTCAAGTAATAAAAAAACTTGTAGGACTTTGAAGTGAAAAGGATTAAACTTGATGAACAGAGAGGTAAAATGGTATTTAGACAGACATTTTAACTATAGCTATTTAACCTACCATCTTTTATAACCAGAGACGGGAAGAAAGTCTCTACAGCCCTAATGTTACCTGACACCCAGGGCTGTAGGATCAGACCCTCTGAAAGTCGGCACACTCATCCCTTTGCAAGACCAGAGTGCTTCCACTTCAGCTCCGAAGATTTCCACGCTACAACATGCACAGAAGTACTCTACACAAGTGATGTTGCAATGGCAGCGTTTTCCTTTTTGTTTTACACAAATGAACAAGCTATCGTTCCTAAATTCTAGAAACTTTAACATTTATATTTTTTAACATAAAGCTTACTCTATCTTACTTGGGACTACACAAGCGATGTTGCAATGGCAGCATTCCTTTTTGTTTTACACAAATGAACAAGCTATCGTTCCTAAATTCTAGAAACTTTAACATTTATATTTTTTAACATAAAGCTTACTCTATCTTACTTGGGACCACACTACACTTTCAAATAACGCTAAACCCTCACATAATACTGTTTCAAACTAGAAGCATCTAGAGAAATCACAGAATCATTATGGTTGGAAGAGACCTCAAAGATCATCAAGTCCAACCAAAAGAGAAATTAAAGTTTATCATTAGAAGAGTACACTGCGATCCCTTGCACAAGCAAGGCCAGCCTTACTCAGAATCACAGAAAGCAACCTCCCTGCTAACTGGTGCACTCTAAACTTTGTTATACTCCAGGCCGTGGCATTTCCAGATGTCACAATTCAGTGAGCTAATTCACATTACTCAATATAAGAGAACACAGCTTAGTAATGAAGGAGGCGGAACATGTATGCTGATAGTTTTATCAAGGACATCTGTACATACGCTCCAAGACACAGGATGGGGGTAGGTATGTTTAAAGTATCTAGTTTGTAATGGAAGGGAAAACTTGAGGGATGATATTATGGAGCTGGTCAACAACAACAAAACAAATCTGGCAAGTGCCTTTCGGCAACTGTCATACAAGCACACAATGTGGTGCAAGGATGTTGTAGCTTATCAGATATATTCTGGAAAAAAATCTGGTAAGACACAAGAAAGTCAAGACAAGAGTTCATGAACCTCCAAAGGGGAGTAAGGGAGAATAGCAACACTCCCCAGACCCCCATCCCAAATTTATAAAGACAGAATTTGATAAATGTAGACCATTAATACATAAGATTTTCTGGAAGACAAGAGAAGCAAGAAAAGAAAGAAAAAGTCAGTAGCTCCTCACAGGAAAGGAAATTTCCTCCAAGGACATGGGCACTAGTGCAAAGAACACTAACAACGACAGTAATAGATCCATTTGGAGAAATTGGAAATAAACCAGGTTATTGGAAAGAAAGACAGAAAAGCAGCAAAGCACAAGAAAAAGAGGCAGAATGAAGACCATCAATTTGCAACATGGAAATATAAATATTAATGAGTATAAAGGAAAAGCAACTATCATTTATGAGAAGAAAGAGAAAGACAAGGAAATTGTTGGCCAGCTACTTAACTCGGAGACTGAGGGAAACATCTGGCAACAGAAGATGCTAAGAAATCCAAACTGTAAAATGTTCAATTTAAAAAAACCTAATGGTAAGAAACATGAATGCTGAGACTGACTGCCTGGGAGGATATACAGCTGCCTTCATCAGTGTATCCTCAAAGGCCTCCAAAAACAGGCCACTGTCAGGAATACTGTAAATATATTTGATTCCGCCCTTTAACAAAAGAAGAGACCAAATGGCCTCCTGATGTTTACTGCAGCCTCCTTTTCTGATTTTGTATGATGCAATGTAAGAGAACAAAGGGACAATTCAACATGAAACTATCTGTTAAATTGTGGGAGACACAATCGTCATTACAAACCTCCAGGATGGACTGACAACAACAACAAAATCTGAGAAAAAACACATTCATCTTACACTTGTGTATGTTTCCTTCTACACAGTAGTATTACAGAAGTGAGTAGAGAAAAACAGATAGATAACATTAACCATGTTCTAAAGATCAGAAGACATTAATTTATTTATTGCTTCAAAGAAGGTCAGACTCAGTAGCTTCAGCGAGGTTCAAGGTGCTATTCAAAATTTACTTGAGTGCAGTAAGCACTTTTTGAATCAAGAACAGAAGCCAGTTTCTCCAGCAACTTACTGAAAGTTCAAAGTGGGCTCTGAAGTGAAAATTTAGAGAAGCCCCTGGATTATATTTTTTTCTATTCTGAAAACCATTACAAGGAGCCTTTTGGGGCTAGATGCAAACAAAAAGCTAGTTTTTCCACTACAGTGCTACTTAACACATATTTTGACATGAGTTATAAAAGCACTACTTGCTTGACTACTGTTTACACAATCGGAAAAAGAATTAGCTACTAAGTGTCTGAAATCCTTTACCCTGCCTGTGTCCAATTACACACATACACACAGAAACCCCCAACTTACTAGGATAATGACTTCATCTAGCAAAATGCATAAAGACTGGAGCACATAAAAAAAACAAAAACACACAAACCCATAGATTTCCCCAAACAGGAGGAAATCTGTTCTGTGATAACATTCTTCTTTGTGGGAAATACACTGAGATTCTTAAAAACACACTATATTTCATTACTCCTTCAACACATTTAGTCAATGAAGAAGGTTCATTCTTGCCAATATACGGTGATCCGAAGACAATCACCACAATCTACTGGCTTCCGAAGCTGGAAGCAAGATCTGCAATTTTCTAATTTAAAATACTATATAATTACTGAAAAAGCTATTAAATACTTCTGAGGGCACCACATATTCTTTCAGTCATTCTCAGGACTAAATGATCAAATGAGCAACTCTTCCAACTACTCTATTTCAGAAACAAACATTTAGAGATTTCTTTCTTTACCCATGTAACAGACTTAGTACATTTGGTGGTTTTCCTGAAATCATTACATGCCCTACAGAGATCAGCCTCACAGTCAAAACCTGAGCTGCTAAGGTGTGAATTTGTTAACAAGTTCTGCTTATCTAAGCAGTTAATCTTAATGAAGGTCAGAAAGCAGCTACTATTTTAAGAAAATCTAGTTTAAACAACAGCATAATCAGGGTTAAAAATAAGAAGACTGGTTACTGGTAGGTCATTTTCTACAGTGAACCTGCAACACCTTAATAAAGATTGCATTCAATATATTAAAATTAATTTTAAAGATAGACATAAATTCACAAATAGACCCAGATGTTCATTCAGCTCTAGGACCAGTACTGCTGTTCTTGTATACTACATTAGAAGAGCCGAGGCAATACGGGCAGCAGTCCAGAAAAGAGAAGGTAAAAGTAACAATTCATAAGGGGGAGCGGAGAACTTTTAGGTATGCCCAGAGTGGACTCAGTCAGACACTACTCTGTATTTACAAAGTCATTCTTTTGCACCTTCTCCCTCCAACTCTCACAAGACAATCCATCAACTTCATGAAACAAATGGAGTTTCTATGACATATGTTCCTAAGTTCGCTGTTCACTTTGCTAAAATAAATATTTACACGTAACAAAATCCAGAACTACTCAGAAATCACACAAGTTGGTTATGTAGGCTTATTTAGCATTGCTAAAAAAAGATCCGAATATTTACAGTTCCTCAGAGAAACAAAATCAACAGTAAAAGTTATGTTTTACACAAGCAGAGAATCATAGCTCAGGACAAAACCAGTTTTACCCACCTCTATACTTAAGACAGTTTTTGATGTTGCCAGTCCACAAGCGTATTTGAAACTGAGCATAAGGACTTGCAGCATGATCTAACTACACTTTCAAGAAACAACCTTCAAAACCCTAACATCCTCCACAGAGGTACTCCTCAGGGCCATATGGGTGGCAACGCCAGGGCACCTGGAAATTCCTCACCATGGCACCTTCCTTACAGGCCATCTAATTACTTGCTTCATTGCTCAGGGTTACTGATGCATCTTTAAGTCTATATATCTTGTTTTAGGGTGACACACTTGATTTTTCATCTCAAATTGAATGTTTCTTCCCCAAATTCCCATAATGACAACCTCAACTGGGAATAAATTGAGTTTGTATGAGGGACTGATTTGCCGTGGTGTCTGCACAGACACACAGCTGAGTATGCAGACACTAACCAAGAGGACATACCAGTTAATCAGCTCATACTGCTCCAAATTACAATGCTTCAACAATGTTCCAACCGCCGTTCTAGTCTACCACAAACTCCAAGATCATCAAGCTGTTTTATATCTCAATCAGCAGATATCGGGTTTATACATCTGGATAGCTGCTAAATCGTGAAGTTAAATTAAGTCATCTAGAATTGAGTATCTTCAGAACATCAGTCCCCAGGGCTGTACTTTAGCCACTAACGCCATTTGTATTTCCAAGACATTACGATGCAGTTTAAGTGAGGATCCAACACAGATTCTATGCAGTTAGGCCAGAAAAGGTATGGGCACGGCTATATTTTTTCTTTTTTTTTTTAATTAAAAAAAAAATTCAAACCTTAGAAATATTTCTAGCTCATACAGCTGTGGAGACAGCTTTCCAAGTATGACCCAAGTATCAGCCAACACAATATCACAAGGTTATTCCAGCATCTTGGCTGCTGATCTTAGCAAGAGCAGTGTTAAGACAGTCTTAATGTTTACTATTTCTAGTCAGAATCATGCATGCAACACGGAAATCATTAGTAATTTCAAATTTAAAATACTCTTTGCAATGATGAAGAACGGTGGCATGAAGCAGTCACCCACACAAAAGAGGGAGGGGAGGGCATGATTTGAGAGTAGACATGAGGAAGAAGAAAGCAAGAAGTAAAACAGAAAATTCATAGCTCCTCTAGAAGACTGTGGAAGTGAAGGAACAGTGGGGAAAGAGAAGAGTTTTTTCATCTTCCTCTGAATGACGAGTAGAATGAGCCTGCCAGTCTTAAGTAATAAAAGTTAACAACGTAAACAAGAACTACCAGAATGGGACAAGAGGTTACATCCTCTTTAAAACGCAGCAATTGTGATGTGCCAAGGCTCCTCACCGGGGTATTACCACAGTACTTTCTGTGATCATGCACACCATGATCCCCTGCTCTTCCATATTTACCTCTGACTAGTCGGTTTAGCCTTCTATCTTGTAAACTACTGCTAATCCTATCCAAGTCCTGACCAGCAAGACAAACACACAAACACGCTCTTCAAAACCCACCAACCAAGCAATTATCTCTATTTCAACACCAAAAGTCACTAAAGACAATAAATAATCAGCTTTGGTGTTTTTTTTTTTTAAAAGGCTTACTGTTTTATACATGTTCTTTCCATTAAAGGTGCCTACAAATCTCTCAGCACAGGTCTAGAGGAAGCAATGCAGCTTGAAGACAGACGTCCCTTGGCTATTTCCAGGCGAGCATGCTTATCTGAGCAGTAAAATGCCACACGTGTGAAAGCAGACAGGATGGCTCTGCACTTAGCCTAGTTGATTCTGGCTCTTATTAAGCACTAGATCAGGAATTGCTGAACTGCACACTGTTCTGTAACAAAGCCATAACCACATAGCACACCTCTGATCAGCATTACCAGCCTCACACAATTTGAGATGTGACAAGGTATTATAGAATGGGAATAAATGACAGGAAAAAAAAAAATTTAAAAACCACAGTTTCTTCAACAAATACTAGAGAAATACAGCAGTAACAGGCACTGTTGATACTGCTCAAAGAAAAGGTGATGAAAAACAGGTGTGAGTTTGGACTCATCAGCTCCCATCTCTCACCAAGCCAGTGAAACCTCCAACCCATGGGATTCCAGCCTTCTCAGCAGCCCAGCATCAGGAAGGCAGGACTGAGAAGCCATGGAAGCTCCTTATGGGAAGTAGCAGGGCACTCATCTATCCTCAATGCCAAATACCATTGGTATACACAAATTCAAAACCCAATTGTTTATTTGGGAACTGACAGCTTAAGTGATACTCCTGCCTCCATCAGACTCTGAACTTATTATGCCTCAAAATTCATTCTGTCCATTGTGCTCATTTCTGTATTTCAGGTATTTTTATCCTTTGTTTCCCTTCCATCTCCTTTTCCATTTCTGTCCTCCCTCCCTCTTTTTCATACTTAATCCATCTCCCTTTGTGACCAGCTTTTGAAAAGGGGGGAGGAAAAAAAAAGTAATACTCAAGTTATTGAAATCCACATGCCCATTTCAAGTCAGCGAGGGCTGAGGCCTTTCTCCCTAAATGGGTCACTATTTGCTTTCATAAAATCTGAAACTGTCATTTTGATTAAAACCTCTGGAGCATTCAGCACGTTCCTAAAAACTCAGTAAAAAGTTACAAGAAAGTAGATTTTGAATTTCGGAATGCAAACATGTAGACTTAACTCCTTTTATCAAAATAATACTTAATCTTTCAAGACGGTACACACGCTTATTAAATGCATCCAGAGTAAGGACTGTACCTCCAGATAAACTTCTGCTCTAATATCAAAAGCAACCAAGAACAAGTCAACATATTCTAGGTTAAGAGACCATAATTTGTAACATTTAGTAAAATTGTATAACAATACATATATTTACATTATAAAACTGTTCACATTTATGCTCTGACCTACTTAAGCAAACTGTTTTTCCCCAATTGCACAATTATGAACCAGAGCAGAAAAAAAATCAGACTTTATGAAGTTAATAAATCAATTCAGTGTCATTACAAATTACTAACATTATTACTTCAGAGTCTGCAATCACCTGATTACAACTTTCTATCAGGCATATTTAAATATTTCTAAGAAATATAATTTTGTCTCCCTATATCTTTATTATAGTCATACATTATACTTCTTTTAATCAACTCTAACTTCAGATTATACATTGAAGCTATTGGTTTGTTAACAAAAACTATTCACAAAATCTATTAAAGCAAAGCTGGTATTTTCTCCCTGGCTACTCCTACCCTTCTTACACCCTAGAAGACATTAAATGATTTTATGTTCCCTTTCATAGCAGTAGACAGAAAAAACAGGAAAATACTTAATTTGCTCTAATAAATATTTTGCATCAAGTAACTCTGGTTACATTTTAAGTGTTCTGAACTGGATAGGTCCCACCCAAACTCACCTCCCCACCCAATTTTCAAAGAAAGCAACTTAAAACCACATGGTGCTCCCATATCTAAAAATGAGCTCAAACCCCATGTACCTCATGTTCAAGTGTAGTCAGATTAATAACATGTTGACAAATTAACAAGCACTTAAAAGGACTGGCACTATCTATCCTCCCCCAGTAACACTACACAGTCTCCTCTCAAGGAGGAGCAAGTAGTCCTGAATTAGAGATACTAATGACAAAGGAAAACATTTTACAGGATGCAACACAGTCACTCTAAAAGTCAAAGTTGAAACAATTTTAGTACCACCAAAGATCTCATGTATAGTTCATTATCATTCTATTTACAAACTGGAATTGAGACAAAATATTTCCTGTGAAAGCATTTTCCTTCAAATCGCCATTTTTTTGCAATTAATGCTTTGAAAGGATTCAGCAGAACCCTTACGTAAAATTCCACGAAGTAAAACATATCCAAAATCAAATGTTTTAAGAACATCACATCTAAAATGTTTTCGAAAGCTGCAAAGGTCTCTAGAACTTCTACCCCGTAAAAGAATAGTGAAGACAGTGCTAAAGAGATCAGGTAAGAATAGCTCCAGCTCCTCAGAAGGCACTAGTAAGAATGCAGCGAACAGGGGTTTTGAGGTGTTAGTATCCCCTTTCATCACTAGCAGGATGATTCAGGCATAAAATTAGTTTTGGAAGTTGACAGAGAAAAAGCATTCTCTAGGCACTAAAAGTCTGGAAGGTTAGCAGCACAGCACCATTTCCATTCTTCTAAGAGAGCAAGCAGTTCCATGCTCACAGGTAGTTGCCGCATATTAACTACAAACCAAGAGCCAGAGAATATTGTTTTGCATAGATTTCAGACAGCAGCTTAACACATAACTCCTACCTTTATGGAGTCTGCACATACTACCTTAAAAGAAAAGTCTGTTCTCATTGCCAGCAAAGATACTGAATTTTTCCTTCTGATTACTTGACAGTTTTACCCAAACTGCCAGTGACCATTAGCAACAAAGAGGCTGGGTTTTCATAAACTGTTGTTTTGGTTTTGTTCTGCTGAAATATTACCTGAAGCAGTTAAAGACAGTGAAAACCAGGAGTTGTAGTTATTAAAAGGTCACAGAAAATTTTATTAGAGCTATAACTGGGATTCTCCTGCTACAGATGGATCATAACATATTTTAATGAATTTCAGCTGTGAGACACACTGTTCTTTCAAAATATTAGATGAATGAGTAGAAGCAGGTAGAAATGTATGAGATTTGTTCTGGCAAATAACTTTGTTAATTAAATTCATACACTTTATACATACAAGACACTAGACATACAGTCATAAAGGCACCCACTTGGACCTTTAAAATGCCTTCTGTTAGTTGCCAAATGCACAATGCATGCCGAGACATAAGCACCTAGGGGCACAACATAAACAGCTGAACAAAAAAAATTATGCCAATAACTGAGAATTTGCCAAGCCTGTGAGAAATCAACACACAGAAGTTTTCTGCTTAAGTGGAATTTAGTTCAAAGGAACGAGAAATATTTAAGAAACCCAAGAAAAAACTGGAACCACACAGGACTTTTTTACAGCAGTAATATGTTACAAAACTTGTATGCCAAGGTGTCAGCTGACAGGAGAGACTGCAATTCAGCCAAACATTCAAAACCATTCCTTTAAAAATCATTGATCCTTCTTCAAGTTAAACTACATATTCTAAAGGTCCACTGCATAACAGTAGCTTGCAATAGACTTGAAACACCAGGAACTATACAATAACAAGATACATTAAAGTATACTCTAACATTTTTTAAATGCATAACTTTGAAAATCTAATAAATATTCAATTATTTTGGTACTGGTTTTAAGAAGCTCATTATAATGTTGCAAGACAAGCTAAAAAACAAGCCTCAGCAGAATTTGAATTTGCCCTCTAATTCAGACTTCACTAACCTAACTCTACAGCTGGAATAAATTAATCTTTTGGATCACAAGAATTACTATTAAATCAAAGCACTCTAGATTGCGCTATTTGTATAGAACTTAGCCATGTTAAAACCAATGGGACAACGGTTCAAAGGCAGACTAAATACAGTGCTGGAATTAGAGCCAAATGGAATTTATATTTTTGTCACAGAAAAGACATACTGAAGATAGTGCTTTTAAGACCAACAAAGATAATTCAGAATCAGGGAGTTCTCACTGGCTTGAAAGTAATGTCTGCTACGGAAACTGGATGTTTTTAAGTAACACAGGTATCTGTCAGTCAGATATCATGCCTTCAGATCAACTAGATGATCTCTCAATGTCTTTCTATGCCTTAAATCACAAATGACTGCATAGACAGTTGAATGAAGTTCAGAGCTGTTGCTTAAATAAAAACAGCCTCACCCAACTTTCCCATCCCCAGATAGATAGCCTTCTTTCTTGCTCTGGAACAAACATGTGTGATTGGGCAACTGATTCAGTTAAAAATGTATCTCTCATTTTTGCCAGTTTAACTCAGACCAAGTTTGTTTCTCTGCTCTGTTTCATGAGCAGGGACGTCGGCTCAAAAAGAGAGGAAGAGGCAAAAGGGGCAGTGAAAAAGGGCAAGGATGCTGACTGCTTACATCTGCACCCCACAAGAAATCATAGAATCACAGAATCATTTAGGTTGGAAAGGACCTTTAAGATCATCAAGTCCAACCATAAACCTAGCACTGCCAAGTCCCTAAGCATCACGTCTACATGCCTTTTAAATGCCTCCAGGGATGGGGACTCCACTTCCCTGGGCAGCCTGTTCCAATGCTTGGCAACCCTTTCGGTGAAGAAAGTCTTCCTAATACTCCATCTAAACCTCCCCTGGTGCAACCTGAGTTGCATGCAGTACAGTTATATACAATGCATACAGTACAGCTCAAACAAAAAGGAACAGCAGTTAAGATTTTTAAAGAAAGATAATTACTTTTATTAGACCAGCCTATATCGCTGGAGAAAGCAGAGGAGCTTTCAGACACATCACTACTTTAGCAGATTAGGCAAAGCACAAGATAGAACAAAACTGCACATAGAGTAAACGTAACCATGCTAACCTTGAACAAGAAAAGCACTTAGCATTTAGGCAACAGAGAAGTGTACTGATATCTCCATTTTTAGTATGCAGCAGGCATGCCTTAGTTACTGTCAGACATCAAGGTAACAGACAAAGCATCATTTTCTGAGTAAGTATACTGGTTACTACATCCTGTCACTAGCCATAAAATTAGACAACCAATAAATCCAAAGACACTAGCTCTAGTATAGGAAATTACTGGAGGATACAGCAGCATCTTTACAGGCTTCCCCATTCTTACATTCTTCCAGCAGTATCTGCCATCAGCCGTCCCTGGGAGACAACAAACAGGGCTAGGTGGATCCTCATTTGGGACATCAGTTGTTTCACTGTTTCTTATCAAACACAAGTTCACAGAAGTACTGGGATGCTGTCTACAATACAGTAATTCTGCTTTCAAAAAACACAATTCTTATATTTGAAGACTGAGAAGTTTAGGGTTATGCTTTCATTACAAGGGAACAAATCCGAAAAGTTTAAGAAAAAAAACCGCAAACAAACCACAAAACACTGCCTCATATGAATCTTGCTGCAGTTTTATAATTGATAACCAGCAATGCCACTGAAAAAGGCGCTCTCATGTTGCCTACTTGTTTTCTGTTCCATGCTTCATCATGTCTTTTGCCATCTCAAGCATCCATATAGTCATAAGCTGGGTCAGAGCTAATCTCTTAGAAACAATCCACCCCCCAGTTGATATTACTGCATCCTGTTGAACTAGGGATCCTCCTTGCAGCAGACAGACTTAAAGACTAGGAAGAAGCAGGCAGGGTATCGGACGACTGTACTAGATGCAGAGCTAGCTGTATTTGTGCCATCTGACAATGAGCTGGCACATCGCCCATCAGATGCAAAGGCAGCAACCTCACAGGGCATCTATGTTAACTACTTGGTGACTGGAAAGAAAACAGTAGTCTACAGAATCCATGCTAGTAACAGCAGTGTATGGAAACACAGGATGGATGCTCTGGAGAGTAAGCTCAGGTCATTGGGCAGAAGACTTACATTCAGGATTTTCATGGTGTTATTTTCTGAAATGCCACCAGTTCCATACGCGAAGTCTGAGAGGGAGACTGAGATAGGAAGTCAAAGATAGAGAGGGAAAGGATTTATGAACGATGGGAACAGGAAGAACTTGCTAGGCATGCACATTAGTCATGCCAGAGTCAGCCAGACTGGCATGCTAATAAGGGTTTTGGAACTTACAAACACTTCTACACTACTGCTAGAAATTTCAGAAATAAGACATGGGAACCCCAAATGCTTGGCCTCACCTGACACCCTTGAAGTAACAGGCATCTCCAAGAGTTGGTGCAAAATTCAATAGTGTAACACTGACAGGCTACCAGCTTACTCAGCAACTCCAACAGGAATGACAAACAACAGGCAGGTGGGGCACAGCACTTTATGTGACGGACATATAAATATTAGTGGCATAAAGCATTACAGGAGAAGAGAAATGAACTTAACTTCTTACGATAGAAGTCGCATAATCAAATAATAAAGACATATCATCAACTGCACTACCAGTTATGGGAGATTATAAAGTTGCAAGTTTAGGAAAGGTAATAAAGGTGGGTAACTGGAATCTCCTGATACCAAGTGGACCCTCTGCCTCATCAGAATGACATGTAGAGATGTTTGGGTTTTTTTTCCCAAGTAATGACTGCTTCCTTGGAAATTAGTGCTAGGACCTACACGAAAAGCTGCCACTTTTGGTTTGGTTTTGAGTGGTACACAAGACCTAGTTAAAGGATATCGATAGGAAAGCTGCTCTGTAACTGTGTCGGCAAGACAATTATATTTCAACGCTGTAGTTGAATACAGCAGGCCATAAAAATATTTGGCACATGGACAATGAATTTCAAGTAAGGGAACAGTGCAAAAAAATTGATGTAATTAGTAATCTTCCCAACCCGTTCCCCCCTTAAAAAAAAAAAAACACAAACCCACTCAAACACACACAACCCTAAAAGAAACAATCCGAACAGCAAACGAACTGCAACAGCTTGGAGGCTGTTAAAAACAAAACCACCACCACCCCCCAAAAAATCCAAAAGCAGACAAAATTCTGTATTAGAAAACCAGGTAAAACATTCACCACAGTTAGAAGGCTCCTGGCAAACTTCACCATCTTAAAACCACAATGCAAATGTTTGCTGTACACTGCAATGCCTACAACTACCTGCTTAAAAGCACCATGCCACACCTAGATGAATTCAGCAGGGGCAAAAAATCCCATAATCTTGTTTAGTCTTATATTCCAGCCTGTAAGCTTTGTTCTGATGACTGGGGAATTGGATGTACGGCAAACAACTGGCAATACTGCTAACAGCAGACACACGAAACGAAGTTTGTCATATGTGATTGCTTTTTCTTCCATAGCTTCTGTATGTACTTGCAGGCATCAATCTACCTGCTGATGGTGTCAAAAGCCGGAAAAAGTCAGAGGTCAGTCCAGAAAGACAAAAAACAAAAAAAATCAGGTTGAAACTAAGTATTTCTCTCCACTGTTACCTTTAGCCTGCTATTGTCTCCAGCAGCGCTAATGATCTCAACCAGGAGAGCAGTTACATTCTCAGAGCAGAAAACAAGCCCAGGTTAAAGCAACTTAAGCTGCAGTTCTTGGCAGCCTGAAATTAATAATGGCTGGTTGCAAGGATCCCATCTCTTCCCAGACTGCACGGGAAGACCCAATCCCTTAAGCCAGCTCTGGCATTTAGCATGCTAAAACTCTCAGCAAAAAGAGTCTTACAACTCAGCAAAAAAAAATCACCTAACAAAAAACAGTAGAGTATCTGCTGCTGACTTATCAAGCAGAAACAGCACAGCAAGCATACAGTGATCAATGCAAGTAGTACAAGTGAGGGTGTGGGGAACATATGTGAGGATGTTTTGTTAGCCATGGACATGCAGTCTCATCCAAAAGTAGCACTTGACTCACATTAGTTCCCCAAACCAGCAGACTACAGTCACACCAGTAATTACGCCTGCAATAGATTTGGTACGTGAGTGAAGCCAGATTGTGAAACTACAGTCCAGCTCTATAATGTCATTCAAGTGGCTCACAGGATACAAATAGACTGTATAAGATAGTTAGCTATTCAACACCAACAATAATAAAGGAAAACAAAATTCTGGAAAACCTAGAATTAACCTCAAGAAAAGAAACTACAATGTTTCCACAACAAAGTTTAAACATTTCCTTCTAAAATGAAATATTCTCGCAAACACCACATGAGATACAGTCTCTCATAACTATGTACAGAACACCTTCAGTAAGATCCCTTCAAATGTCAAAACTGAATTTCAAAAAACATCTCATCAGCCTGGAAACACTGGAAAATAACCAGGGTGCATTTTAATGTTGATGCATTAAAACCTGTGTGTCCACGTTTTGTTTTGTTTTCCTTCACTTGATACCATTTTATGAAAGCAAAAAGCTAACTGCACCTTTAAATTAACTTTGAAAATGAAGCAACATTTCTGAAGCTATCTAACATGAAATTACAACTAGACTGTGGACCAGTAACATATATATAGCCTTTCAAAAGTAGTACCAGAGTTCTCTGAAAATACTGTATGCTACAACTCTGTCACAAAAATATATAGTATAATATTGCTAGTTTTGTTAAAGATAGTTATTTGGTATACTACCAAAATGCCCCCAACAACCCACTATCCATGAGCAGATCCCACATAACCATAATTCAATCATTATTTTGAGAATTAACCGAAATAAAACAGTTGTGGACCAAATCGCTGACCTAAAGGGCAATATTATTTTGTTGTTATTAAATCTGCACATCGGTTAGTCAACGAAGTTTCTAAAGGCCAAACCACTGAAGATGTATCTTTATGCCGGAAGATTCAACCATCCTTTGCCTATTTATTTTTAAAATCAACACACTTATAATAGTAGATTGCTTTTAAAGGACTATGAAAAAGGCTGTAAATTCTTTGAAAACAACAGAGAGGTCCAAGTTGTTCCTTTTTGGATTTCTCAATGCAATGCTTCAAGGTGCTAGGTGTCCTATTTTCACCTCTTCCAAGGCAGAAGAATTCAATTACCTCTCACTTATTGATCAGACTCCAGGCTGCAATTCTTACTCACCAGACCTGACAGCTGGAGGTTGGCACCTATTTTCTCTTAGGTAACCTGTGACAGCTGGGTCTACACTATGATCAGCAAGTTCTACTGAAAACTAAAGCATGGATTTACATCCTTGACTTTGCTCAAGTACAATCACTGGTACAGAATCCACCCCATCAACAGCACGCAGCTCTGTGCCAGACCATACATGTGAACAGGAGGTGGCACGTTCCACCTCAGCGGTTTACCTCATGGTGTAAGGCCAAACTCTTCCTTTGACCATCATTTCCAGTTTTATCTCCTTAGAGGCTGCCACTCCCTCAACTGCATCCAAGCCATCCTTCAGCTGATGGGGGAAACCTCAACTGAGACCAGGTGAAACAGAACAACCATTTAAAAACACTGATAAACAATAAACATTATCAGCTGTGGAAGCAATAATCACCTACTATCCCACTTTGCTGGTTTGGGTCTTTTTAAAAAACAAAACAAAAACAAACAAACAAAAACCCCTCAAAAGCACAACAACCCACCCACCAAAACCTAGCTTTGCTTAAAAAGTCGTTCACATACCACAATTTCAAAACCTATCAATTTGAAGTCTTCTGACATCTCAAAGTAAATGTGGAAGGCCCAACTTCCCCAGATACCTCAAGGTGAGCCTGTCATTTCAGCTCCCCGTTACTCCCTTTCTCAGAACCTGTGCTCCTAAACTGCTCCATTTCTTTGCTATCATTAATTGCTGTGCAAATCAAAATCCATTTTGTTAGTCAGCTGAAGTCAAGTAGTAAAGTCTCTGGTATTACTAGTTCAAAAAAACTACTGCTTAACAAATACTTTTTTGCCATTTGAATTGTCATTTCCTTGGGTTTTATTTTGGCAATGCTTCTTATTAACATCAAAGATACTGTGTTCAGAAAGGCAATATCCCCACTCCCTGTCCAACATGAACAATTACTGAGTTATGGTTCAATTCCAATTCAGTGAAAAGTTATTTATACACATAACATTCTCCAAATTCATTACCTCCACAGAGGCCTGTCATTGACCAACGTTTGCCTCTCTTCACCTCCACCTGGAGAAAGACATAACTCCAGCCAAAACAGTAAAAATTTCTCTGCCAAAGCAAAACAGTTTGTTAGAAAACAAATCCCACTTACTAATTTAGTAATCCTGCTAGACCTAAACATGTCACAGAGAGCCAACTTGGGCATCTCTGAACACTCACGGAAACAAATAATCTGCCCAAAAATAAGTTATTCCGCTGAGTTCATCTAACAATCCTTAGAGATACTAAACTTCATGTATCATTACTATTCTCCAGTAATAATCTTTCCTTAAAAGAAAAAAAAAGAAAAGCATCAGCGTCACAGTTTAGAAGACCTATCCCCATATTCAGACATAGAAGCTATTAGTGTCAGCATTGAACTTCTATGTTAGAAGTATCTGTGGATCATTACTAACTACTATGGCTGTACAGGAGGACATGAACTATTTACCAACATCTGCAAGTGTCAATTAAAAAAAAAAAAGAGAGGAATTTTTAAGCTAGAAATAAACTGACAATGATATGATATGATGTGGAAAAGATATGCTTTGTCCCAATAGCCTGACAACTGCAGCCTTTCAATGGCAAAACTAATGTTTCCATTCTTGAAAACTTCACCATCAGAAGATTTCTGCATCTAGAACGTATTACCAAAGCAGAAGCTACTAAGGGACCAGGATTATCACCACCCATCAGGCCCCTGCCATAGGGGGACCATGAGAAGGAAAAAAAACACCACACTGATGCCTAAAGCCCAAATCCACTCCTATGAACTAAGAGAGAATGAGGGACCTTTTAAAGTATCAAATTTATTAAGCTCACTACCAAAGGTAATGCATTGTATATTTCTTACCATGAAGTGATCAAGATTTATCTAAACCATTTGGATTGCTTGCCACCACTAATCCTATTAAAGGTTACTATAAAGCCATACTGCTCCAGTAAGTAGAAATCCTACACTCTAAAACTTATTCACAGCCATTTTACAACCTTTCGTTCTCCTGACAGTACTGGCATTTAGTTTAAACAGTTACTTTGTGTC
Organism: Cariama cristata; assembly: GCF_000690535.1. NCBI lineage: Eukaryota > Metazoa > Chordata > Aves > Cariamiformes > Cariamidae > Cariama > Cariama cristata. The sequence goes on from NW_009633961.1 coordinate 117,801, forward strand.
CCTTTATCTTTCTCTTCCTACATACACATACATATGCACACACAAACATCTGTGTGCATATATACATACACCAGTATGTATACACATATAAACCTACACATCACCTCTCAATCAAATTTTGTACCTCTCAGTTACTGTTCTGATCCTCTACAGCAGCCTAGCTCTTCTCATCTTCCTTTGCAAGCTGATCTCACACTTCTTCCAGATACTCTGGCTGCCCTGCCCTGCCAACAGAAAATGTCCTTCTCCTGAGAGTAGCAGAACCATAAAGTTTTACAAGTAAGACCTCAGCCACTCTCTTGTACAATTGTATTTAATGCTTTTCTACTTTTACTGATAATTTCTGTTTAAAATAACCACTTGCCCTTCAGATAGCTATAGCGTACTGAAGGCAGAGACAACTGGCAGTCAACTGGTAATACCTGGAAACCACTAAGGAGAGAAACAAACTTCTAACTTACAGAATCCGTTTTTAATTACTCCTGAAGTACATGAAGCTGCTCTATAAAATATTGATTTTCATCCCATTTCTATCAGTAACATCCCTAAAGTATTTCAATCATTCCTGTATAGCATTTTGATCTTCCTCCCAACTTTGCCTCATTAAAATTTCATTATAATCTACCCCACTGCTGGGGGGGTGGGGTGTCAGGGAGAATTACTGATAAAAGACATCCCAAACTGCAAGTTGCTGAAGACTAGAAAAATATGTAGAGAAGTATCATTATACAGTCACTGCTTTACCTTCATTGCCACCCTGCCTTCTCTTTCTACTCATCTCCATTTTTTAACATTCAGTAAATCAAGGAATCTTGTTTCACTACAGAACCATAGTTTACTGGCTCTAACAGGGCAGTAAATGGGTAACCATAATCTCTTCTTACTTCCAAAACGTCCATAAAAGAAAGGTGTTCATGTGACTAGGACAAACAGGATGTCTAGAGCAGAAACAGTTATGCAACATGGTTTTTGGAAGGTCTTGTCTTCGACTTGTGCTAGCAGACTTAAAACTGTCTAAACTATTCTCAGAGAAACGATTCATCAAACAGTAGTCTAAAAATATGAAGGAGGATACTGTGAGTAAGAGTATCCAAATGGAGAAAACTATCCTGAAAAAAAAAAATTTATTGAGAATTCTGTGACTTAATTGAGAACCACAACAATAGCCTTTGAAGGATTCAAGCTAATGTGAATACAACCGTGATTCACTTCAGATATAATGGATAACAGTTTAAAAAAAAAAAACCTGTATGCCTGGAAGTTGCCAATTTAGGCAAAAATATTCTGAGTCGAGTCTGGAGAGCTGCCTGGTAGGGTAATCCAGTCAAGGGAAGGAACAATCACAACAATAGCCAACTTCTCACTACTAACTTAACAAAGAAAAGTAGGTTGAAGTACCTTATTTTTTCAGTAAGAACACAAGGCAGAGAGATTACGGTGGACAAACCTGGTTGAAACCCTCAATCACATAGTCAAGAACAAAACACCAGTCTTCCAAGACTCAATGCAGCGATCTACCCTTCAAGTCACACTTGTCTCCTCTAACAACTTGCATACAGGTAAGTTGGACAGAACCTGCAAAACCCTAGAAACAGTGAAGAGGTCCAATCAATGTTTTTACGTAAGATTAGCTCTTTCTTTTTAGACTAATCCAATCACTTAAGAACAAATAGAGGCCTTGTCTGTGGAACCATCTGAATATTACTGGTCTCTCTGCAATGGCCTCTTCCAAGAAATTTCTGGCATCTCCAGAAACCTAAACTTCAGTGTCAAAATGTCAGAGACCAGTCTGGACTGCCCTAGTTTTCTCCTCCAGAGCAATTTCCATCGAACATTCTACATAAAGTGACAACCAAGAAAGTGTATTATCCTTATGTTGCGTAACTTTTGGATGTATGTGTGTGATCAGAGGAAGAGTAAATATCTCACCTCTCCGATTTGTAGCATATGGACTTTTAAGATGAAACCATGTCTAAGCATGTCTCAATGGCTTAGCACTTTTCCTCGGGGAAAACAAAAACAAGAACATTTTTTTAAACCAAGGCAAAATTTCAGTGAAATTTTCAGAAGTAATCAGATCTATAACCTCCATGATTCAATTTATGAATTTTGAAAGTCTCAAACAGGCTGCAAAAGTTTACAGAAACCATTAGCCCACTTATTTAGCAGGGATAAAAGTTTCTTATTCCCAACCACTCATCATAAAACACACTGTAGCAGCAGACTGCTCATCACCTTCTATCTTCATCTATCCTGTCTACTGTAACTACTTTCAGCTTACAAGAAATAAGACTCATCTGCTGCTGAGCATCTCTCACACATTTAAAGATGAAGAAAACACGCTTAAGTTAGCAAATGGTATAGGGTAGTAGGCAGTCTTTGAGTAGGTTATTCCAAGCCACTTACATTACATATGTAAAAAAAACTTAACACCTTGAAATCCTCCAAAATGAAAAAAAGGGAAAGAATGAACAAGCAGCTGGCACCAAATAACCTGAAGTACAGATTTCATATGCTCCCAAAAAAAGGCATTACTGGGAGGTACTTTTTACAGTGGCTTAGATTTCTATGTTAAAAGCCCAAGCTGGTCAAGCACAGCAAACCGCAATAATTCATCCTTGAGGTGAAAAGAGACCACAACAGTAAAAGTACATGGTAATACTTGTCTCACTCAAACCTTTTTTCTGTGAAACAAGAGAAAAGCAATTTGTATTCTATTTATCCTTCTTTATAACTCTTTATTTTTAATGCTTATTTTTAATTCCTTCCAAATGAACAGCACCAATTTTTATCTTCTTTCAACTTTTATTCTCAGTATTTTACAGCAATTCAGACATTACAGTGGCAAGCATCCTGTGTGAGATTTTTGCCGCCTGCCTCTTCTCTATTTGTTTACTTTTCAGTTCCAGTTGAGCTGAACCAGAGCCAGAATTATGCTCCTATTTCTTAAGGAAGAGAGAGTCTAATCACTAGAATTTCACATTCTATCAGCATGTTAACAGGGATTAGTTTTAATATTACATTTCCATTTGGTTCTTCAGAGTTTAAATAACTGCTTGTACAACACCGTACCAAAAGAACTTGCCTTCTATCGCTTGGCTTGCAGTTTTTCATCTGGGCCAGTGGCTTGCTGAAGTTTTGCTCCCTCCATGCTTAAGGGATACATCATTCACAATTACTCACTTCCCTTCAGGCACTGCAGCAGTCTTTGAAGAGTGCTTCTTTCCTCACTAGACTACACCTTTTCTGTGGGTTTTTCAACCACCTCCTCAGCCTCCAATACTCTCTCTGCAGAAAGACTACTTAGAAAAGGCCGGTACAAGACTTTTCTGGCTGGCATTCATTGCCTGCCTAATGTGGCAGTCAAAGTACTGAGGACTAGACAAACCTTTTTTTCTCCTTATAAAGCTTACAAGGGACCTCTACCTAGCACATCATCTTCCCCAAAATTCAATCTTTTAGCTCATTTATTTTTACAGAAAAGAACTGCCTTGCAACTTGTCATTCACTGGCAGCTGAACTTACCCTTGTGCTCACTTACTGGGTAAGGAAAATGGCATGGTACCCAATCCTCATATTCTCACAGCCACCTGGAAAAGGGGCTGGAAGCGACCAGATTTACTTAGTTGGCCCACACCGCTGCCCACCAGTGGAGGATCACATGCTTTTTCCACCTTTCCCAATACACCTAAAAATCATGAACTCTAGAGCTTCGTCCACACAACTCTTACCTCTCTGCAAAATGCCACATGGAAAACAAGGAAAGTAATTTAACTCCCTGGAAAGGCAAAGCAGAAGTAATTCTGATGCTGATTAAAGGGGATTATGACAAGGATCCTTCCCTCCTTTCTCTTCTGTTTCAAACATGGACTCCAATACCACCCAGTAAAGCAGGCAGTATCGCAGATCCTGGAACCCATCCCTGAGAGGAGACATCTTTGTTGACAGAGGGGCAAAGGACAAATTACACGAGTATGTCTAAGGCTCAGATATTACAAACACCACAACTCTAGGTAGGACCTTGCCAAAAATGCCACAGAGTTCAAGCTAACAGGAAGAAGGGCATAAAATTCGATTTTCTATGGCATTAAGGATTGTGAGAACTCACTCCCTGTAACACAGAAAGGCACGAGTGCTCTGGGAAGACACACACATGTCTATATGGCTGCTGTCCCAGTGACCTTGCCACAACTCAGCGGAGCTGTTCTGCATTCCGTAAGATGTCATTCTCATGAAATTAGCACTTTAATAACCTTGCCTGCAAGTACTCAGTGTGGCAAAGCAATAGCCACGTACTCACAACAAGCACTGCCTTCCAGGAAGCTCTCAAAGCCCAGTCAGATCACAAAAATTTAAGGCATATCCTATAAGGCACAGAAACATAGGTGCAGTCTGTTAGGGGGACAGCAGGAGTGAAGAGATGTGACAAGTGCAACACGTTATCTCACCAAATAACTGATTGTGGCCAACGGAGCAGGGGGGTACACCACTTAACAAATGAAGCCCTTTACACTGATATCCCTTTTGCCAAGGCCCCAGTTATGAAAATGAAGGGCTTTTTAAAAGGTCATACAAGTAGCCCAGGAAAGACTGTTGTTTACAGTGCCAGACTGAAAAACATCACAGCTTTTGGTCAGTCAGCATATACCACAGTACTAACAAACAGTGAGGAAATATAGATAACATATCAATCCAAGTCCAAATTATTAACTACGTGCTATCTGAATGCAGCACTAGGACCAACTTAATAGCTACATGCCCTTTTACAGCTACTGCACTCCCTAACATGCTTTGTTATTAAGGACATGTTTTTGAGAATTTGTGAATTAACTGCAGTAGAGCTGCCCCATCTTGTTATTTACATGCAAAGTTTTCAATGCTAAACTGAGTACCAATATAATACCCCACTCCGTAGGAGTATAAACATCATAAAAAGAGTCAAACATTTTCATAATGCTTTGCTAATGAGGGTCAGGGCCTGACTGGACTTGTTTTGGCCTCGAGCCTAGCAACAGTTTCTGTATTGGCCAAACTCTGATGAGTCTGCTATTATTTTTAACTAATTTGCATATTTCTTGCCTTCCATAGAGACTCTTGCCACAGAAACCACCAGTATGTGGCTCAAACAACTTCTGTGTTAGCATACTAGCACTCCTACTTCTGAAGACAATCATTTGATGCTATGGAAAACCTGCAGTTAACTGTAAACAAGTACTTAATGTAAAAATAGACAGCTTGGCATACTGAGCTTGCTCCATTAATTACGGCATGAGTCTTGAGAGAACCAAAAACTATGGACTAAATAAATATATTTCATTCATTGACTGGTCACAGCCTGCATCTGTAAATCAAGTGAACTGAGCTAGCACAGCCTTCCAAACTTTTATTTCCTGGTCATCTCTTAGTTGCCAACAACAGCAACTACTCCCTGTCTATCTGGAGATGAGCAGTTAAAAGGATGTTTAGGGCTTGATAACAGAACTGTCCATACACTTAGATGATATCTACTTGTTTCTTAACAGATATGACCAAAAAAGCGCCAACGTTAGATTTCTCTTGGTTTAGTATTCAATGCTAGATAACAATTATAAAGGTGTCATAAGAAACATGCTTAACTCACAACTGAAGAAGAGGCAGAGCTTTGCAATTTTTTAATAACTCCAAATAAAATATTTGCATTCTTAAATCATTAACTTCTCAACAATTTCTAGCAAAGAATATGAGCATTAGATGTACACATGAAGTCAGTCAAATCCAGACCCAAAACATATTTTTCTTCACAGGCAGACAGGTTTAAATAGGAATATACAATGTCAAAAACAATGTCAAAATATGAATTTGCAAAACCCTCATAAACCTTTATGAGGAAGTTATTTTTAGTACAAGATAGAGTAAAAGAAAACATGACAAAAGATATGAATGTAGCTAAAACAAAGGAGGCAATAAAAATGAATAGTCAGACGGATGGCACAGGGAGAGGTGGCTACTGACTCCTCCTCACCCTACAAGGGCTATGAGAACAATTAACTTCTGCAAAACTAGTATTGCAATGAATCAGAGCATTTATTTTAACTCTGTGATGACTGCTTTTAGCTGAAGAAACAAAACCAAGGTCCTTCCTGAACACTGTCTATGATGTGATCTCCTGTACTAATAGAAACTACCTCATTTGGACATAAGAGCAGCTCACTAAAATGAGCTTATGAAAGAAAAAGCCCTCAAATTATAGTTAATCTAATTATGAGTTTATCATAGCAATATTTTCTCCATTCACCAATCATATCAGAAGATGAACCTACTGGTAAGTTCTTTCTAAAGCCATGCAGCTTTATCCCTTTTCCTCCTCTGCTTTACCAAGATGCTTTCACCAGTTCTGCTTTCAAATATGCTGGGAATTCCCTGCTGAGCACTGCCAACGCCAGCCAAAATACACATTTTCTACCGCACTGTATTTTAAAAACGTCTACCGCAGAATGCCACTCTGAAAGAACCACCACTTGGTATTCCAACATTTAATATTCTACAATAAAGACTGTGTTAAGTCAGAAGAAAATACTGAAGCTTACACAAAACCACATGACATACACATGAAAACCAGAATGAAGTCAGACAGACTCACGGACATGAGAGGACACTTCCCTGTCTGCGTGTTTCGTTGCTGTGTTTTTTGTTTTGTGACTGATGTTGGTCTTTAGCCATGACCAGGCAATCATTATAGTTGTTGTGTAATGTTACTGAGTGTGACAATAAATACAAATTATTGCACCGAGCCTGCCACACAAGTAAGTCTCCACTGCCATACAACCAATTCCTGCAGAGAAACAACAAAATTTCAAACCTCTGACATCAAGAATAGTAGCGTCAGTAGGGACAGCTGAACTCTGAGTAGGGATTGCAAAGGAAGAACGTTGGGTTTTTTAAGACAACATGAAATTCATACTTTGGTAAACTTCCAGGCAAAGTTTGGCAAAAATGCTTGTAAAGAAACATATACCAAGGCAACCAAGGAGTCAAGCACAAGGCTCCAACTTTAAACATTACGGTAAGTTGTAGAGACTCAAACAGGAAGTTGGGCTGCAACCAAGAAACAAGAAATTGAGAAAAGCATGTAAACCTATGAAATTGCAAGCCATAGCATTTTTATTTACACGTATGTGTAAGCGTATGTACACACCTACAGACAAGCCTAATCTTTCTTCAATCTCTTAAAAGAAAGCATCAGACACTAATTTTTAACATTCTGGAAAAAAATCAGCTTTGATATTGTACAGCAAGATTTTTAAACTACTTCAATCTAAATTACTAGCAAATCACCACCACTAGTGCCAACATAGTATCAAGACACACCAACTAAGGTAAAAAAAATTGGATGGCCAGTAACGAACCCTAGAAACATTTCTTTACTACAGGGTCAAGTTACACTCACTCTGAGCAGAATCACAACTTTCTTTGAGAGTGTGAAAACTAATGGGCACAAGATTAGATAGCTCCACATTTTTAAACTGCATTGAATTTAAATGTCTCCAAACTTTACTAATGAAGAATTAAGATAGTGTAGTACTGCCACCTTATACCCTTCTAGAATATGTAAACTGACAGATCTTAAACCTGAAAACACAACAAAATAGAAAGGTCAGGTACATCAAATACACAGCATATCTGTATCTCTGTCCTGTAGCCAAATGGAACAGTGCTGCGAAATACTACAAGTTATCCATGAAGAAAGGAACTGATGGATTTCCAAGCTAAGTGTTCAAGTCAAGACTGGATATCACCTACAAAATATTTTAATCCAGAGGCCTTCAATCACCAAAGATGGTCAAGCCATACAGGTCATTCCTGCGGCAAAGAACGTGGTCGCCAGCAATGCCTCTGTCTGACAGTTGAAGCCTCTGTGTGTGCACAGGGCTGGCAGTCTGCGCAGGCACAGCAGGTCTGATGCTTCCCTGTCTACCAGAGGTACACAGATCAGCTCTACACACCATTTAATGCCTCTGGCACAGTCCCCCCTGCATCAGATGAGGAGGATGTGAGCAAGCCATCATCTAGGCATTTGATGCAAGGCACTCGTGGTAAACATCTTTCCCAAGAGCTCCTCAGCCAGATAGGAAGCAGGGCATGGGTTGCATTAGCCATTCCAGCTGCAAAACTGTGTTCTTGGTTACCATGTACCAGATGACAGGGGCAGAATAAATTATTCCACTTACAAATTGTCAAGTATAGGTGGTCACCACTAAAATAATCCTGTTTACTAGCAAGTGACCTTCAGGAAGGGTCTGTAAGAAGCAAATGAGTTAACCTGCTGGATTGGCATATAAGGTCTTCCCCACAAAGGTGTCGACATTAAAATTAATTAGGCAAGCTGAAGAGCTTTAGGCAGACACTGTGCAGGATCAAAAACTCAGAAGGGTGATTTCTGTGTGCCAAGGGAAATCCTTACAGTTTGCAGAGATGTGAGAACCTTTAAAACTCTTTCTTATTCCCCACAGCACAGCTTCAATGGAACTCTTTACACACTTACCCTTCCCATCCTGTCACAACCTTCTTGCACATGCTTGCACTTCTGCTCAAACATTTTCCTACTAGAAGAAAAATAGTAGTGAGTAGTGTGAACCTTGAGCCCTTTCACACTGGTGGGCATCCCTGGGCAGCCCTTTTCCACTTCCACAATGGAAGGCAGGAAATGGTATTGTATGATCACAGAGGCATGGAGTGTGTTGCACAAGACCAAAACAGAAAGCAAATAAAGGGATTCGAGTTATTTCTCAGAAAGGTAAGAAGCACAGGAAAAAACGCTACCCACTTATCCCTCTCTGTAAGTTTTTTTTAGAACTCTTCCTGCATCCCCTTACCATTTATTTCTATTGCCACTTCTAAAAAAAAAAATGCTTTTAATCAATTGCAGCGTTCCATAACTTTACTCTTCAAACTGAGTTTCAAGAACAGCATCTGAATGACACTTCATGCAAGTGACAATTTTTGTCCAGGGCAGCAATTTTCAAACTTTCTATCAGCTTCCACACCTCCATGATAATTTCTACATTCCTTCTGCACCTACAGTTTGAGAGCCACCACACTGGTAGAAGCAAAGGGAAAAGCACATGTCCTGCAGAACACACTCTGTGAAGAAAGGAAGGAGTGGCTTAGAGAACAACTCACCGTGAAGTGAAACTGTAGGCAGAAGAAAGCTCTTCAATTAAGACAGTGATAGAATAAAATGTTGGCAAATCAATGGAAGCCTACAAGAGAAGAGGAAGCCTGCAGCTGGAAGGATTTGCTGAGCCTATTCTCACCAAGACACTGCTGGACAGATTCAGTATCTTCCAGCTATCTTCTTTTGACTCCATGAGTCACTCTCTCCAACCCAACAGCTCCCTAGCAATACCCTCGACCAACACCCCATACCCTGTGCTTTAGGAACTACAGTCAGAGATATGAAAATGCCAACTATTTTATCCATGTATGGGCTGTGCTAGAGTCCAAAACCTGCACCCTTCCAAAGCAGGCATTTTATCTCATTCCTACTAACTGCTCCAAGTTTCCTTCCCTTCCAGCCCTGCTGTGGTCCTCATCTTGGCATCAAAAAGTTACAAAAATCCGGAGGTGTCACAAACAGGTTTTGTTCAAAAGACAACACACCAGAACCCCTTGTCCAAGTGATTCAGCCATCTGCTTTTCTTTGATTATGCCCAGATTCACTGTTCAAAGACCTGTAAGAAATATGAGTCATTCCTGTGTGTGGATACCTGCTTACAGGTCTTTCATCCTCCCTGTAATTAATTTTAAAAAAATATTTCTATAATTCATATACAAACTCTCATTTTAGATTACTGCCCTTAGAACAGGCATGTTGCTCTACTGACAAAACCTCCAGAAAGATTCCAAGCAGAAAGCTGCAACATATATTCACTGCAAAATGCCAGTTCTTTCAGGTTTTTGCTGTTCAGGATGAAGCTCAGCTTCAAAGACAACATCATATCTTTGTGAGCTAACCAGTTATCGATAAGACTGCCTACAAATCTTTTGAATGCTGGAAGTCATGCTGCCTCTGAACACTTAGCAGGAGCAATTTATTCACCGACCTAGAATTTTACATATAATACTGAACAACTTTTTCAAAGTTGCTTCCTCAACCGCACAAACATAATCAGCTCACAATGCTGCTGAAAGCAGCAGTTCTGCCATCTGCCTGCTTATTCCCACCTCACACTTGTGCAGGCACAAGTGTTTGTGAAGCCACGCAATGATCTAGAGGGAACCAATCTCTCTGAAAACTAACCAGGGAAAAAAGAAAAAAACGATGGTTAGATCATTTCTCAATCTGTACAACTCTGCGTGCTGGCACAAGCACGGCAATAAGCAGAAATGGTATCACTAATTTTCATGGCAGTGCCATTTTCAGAAGTCTATCGATGCAGCAACTTTTCATCAGGTCTAGCAACTAAATCTGAAGAACACTTAAGCACACATATGAATTTTAGAAAAATACAAATCATTTTACTTAATTTGCTATTGTATTCTTGTTAAAGTCAGAAGCGGGAGATGAAAGGTGAAGTAATCTACTGGTTACCAAGAGGAATCAAAGTGCTTACTGGAGAACATTTCAGTGGCGAGATCTTCACCCCTGCCTCAGTTTCCTCCAGCAATAAAACAAAGACAGTAGCACTAATCTGTTCAACAAAACATTCTGCAATACAATTAAAAAATATAATAACAACAAAGTAATATTGTTACAGAGAGACACAGACAGAATTCAACTCTTAGAGCAATGAAAGGGTGAAACGGCACAAAGCTGATGCTGTAACCTATGGTGGTCTGGGATGGAGAACAGATACAGGACAATGCAAAGCAAAATGGCTACTTAGAGCAGCAGTTCCTAAACAGTTGGTATCTACAAAAGGACAGACATGGATTTGCAATAGACCTGGGTAAAGAAACTCACAGTGGAGTCTCCCTGCCCTCCTTTCATTATTGGTACTCTGATGTGATCACATAGGAGTTACGAAGCGCATATAGGGAAGACTTGCTGGGGTGGCAGGTTAAGTAGGAATCCACAGAGCTGGGTTGTCATGACAGCAGCTGAAAGTATGCAAGAGATGTATAGATCCTGGGTGTGAGAACAGCAAGGACTCCAAATAAGATCATTAATACATTATGATATTTTAAACACTGAGAAGCATACACTACATCTCATTAGTGAAACACGGACTGCACGATAACCATTTGCATTGGTGAGAGTGCACGAGGGTCTAGGACATAACAAAAAAATTTGTATTTGTTAAGTACCAATAAAGTACGGGTTCTCACAAATTTGAGAATCATGCCATACATAAGAGGAAACAAGTGGCATGCACTCTGGTGGACCAACACACTCGAGTCTCAGCTGAAGCTTGGAAACTCACCACATGAGCTCCATCCCATCTAAAAGCAAAGTAAAACAGCGGAAACTTAATTTCAACAACCCCTTACTTTAACTTTGCATTCAAACAGACTTGGAGCATGCAGCGACTCAGTAACTCATCCCAGCTGAGAGGAAGTAACTTCCTGTCAGGGAGAAGTTACTCCCCAAAGTGTCTGAATTCTATTTGCAACAGCACGCCCGGTTCCCCAGCGCAGGCAGGCTGCAGGTGCTGACATGCTGGGCAACGCCACCCTGGCGGGTCACTTCCGAAGGCGGGAGGGCATGGGGTTCACGACAAACACCGAACAAGAGTGGCCAGGGATGGGAACAAAGCAGGCCCTTGGTGGATGCTCTTGCAAGGAAGCTTGGGAGGCGGAGGAGGATGAAAGTAACAGGTGTTGACGTGATCTGTTCAAAACTCTGAGAATTCGATGTGGTGGATTACTCAGGGACTCAGCATGTCTAACACTGGGTGATCTTCAGGGGTCGTTACAAAGCAAAGATTCTGCACAGTCTGAGAACAAAGTAGGGTTACAAGTGCCTGGCACAGGGAACGTACCGGTACACCAGTGCTCACAAACCCGGGATTTGCAGGACAGGTCTCTCACGCGGGGTACTCACCATCCAACACTAGTGAAGCAGAGGCCCGTGCTCATGCAGAACACATGGACAGAGAGAGGCTGCCTAGTGAAGGGGTCCCAGCAAGGACTACTGGCGAAATGAGCACGGAGCGGTCTACTCGGGCACTACTGAACACA
>NW_009633962.1:0-36733 GCF_000690535.1 Cariama cristata
AAAGGGATATTCCATACCATAGAACACCAGGCTCAGTATATAAATCAGGGTTGGTTGGCTGGAGGTGCGAATTGCTGCCTCCAGACCACACTGGAAGAGAAGTGCTGCAAAGATAACGCCTTCCCTCTGATTTTTGCGTCAGTGTGCCTTGCTAGCACCCCTGAGCTGCAAAGTGCGTTCTTCTTTTGCTTTTTCACATGAAATCAATTTTTAAAGTAGACCAGTTACAGGAAATGTTTACAGCATTTCTCTGCTGCAGCTAACATTAAACATTTAACAGCTCTCCTCATGAGCCGTACTGACATCCAGTCCTGTAAGCATGCTGGAAGGAGTCACTCTGACACGTGCCAAAATGGTCCTTTAGGAATCAACATAGAGCAAGCAGGGGGGAATACAACAAGGCTGGCAGCCCTGCCAGGAGTTGCAGCCTGTCTGAGCAAGAGAGCCTCGGCATCCCACAGACAGGGCACCTTGGGGCTGCACAAGAAATGGGGCAGCGTGGAGTGCACCTGACTGTCCTGCTGCTGCCAGGACTGGGACAATTCATCATCCCTGTCTGCAGACCCAAGAAGGCATGTTCTGGCTTTCCACATACTCTCTCCCTGGCCTGAGCTGTGGAGTGAAGCATGTTCAATTGCTCAGGCCTGTAAACAGCCTGCTGTCATGTGAGCTGTCTTGCTTGTGCTCTCCTGTTGTGCAAACGGGTATGAAATTGTGATGTGATGAGGACTTCTGTATCTTTTTTTTATGTGATGGAGATGCATCTGGTCATGTCAGAGCGCAGTGGTAACATGAGACTTAAAAGCACTGCAAAGCGTATGTGCTGTATTATCTTATGGAAACAGGAGGCAATGCTGATTGGTGTGACTAGCTGAAACTGGATAGAAGCTGTGCTTGCCAAGCACCTCTGATACCTAGGCCTTTCCCGGGTGAAGTTTAGTACCTGAATGCTGAGTCACCTGAGAAGGGAATGAATTTTGGCCAAAGAAACAAAGGTCACATCTGCTTTGCTGTCCCTGGTGTGCCCATGATCCTGCAGGCTAATTTATCTTTAAGCTTATTAGCTAGCTTGGAGAATGCTCATAGTGCAACTGCACTGACAAAGAGCTTGGTAGCCAAGGAGAAAAGGAGTTGGATAAATACTGTGTGTAGTTATCCCCTGCTCAGCGCTGGACCACTGCAGCTCTGCAGGGCTATCTGGCTGAGGAGGAGGCTGAGGAACTCCAGGTGAGCTGGTGCCAGTGATGCTGAGACAAAGATCTCAGTCAGAGCTCTCCGAGGTATTTAGCAGATTCCACTTGAACATCAGGAGTGAGGCTACATTTGGGAAGATAATTACTGAAGCACAATTTGGCTTGTTTTTGGTAGCAAACCCAAATCTGAGAGGGATGAGGATAGGACAGTATTCAGCCCCTACCTACGTACAAAGTGTTACACTGCTTCAGTCTCATACCAACACTGAAATAATGGCTACGATAGTAAATCGCCCCTTTTGTAACAGCTTGTTGATTATTTACACTGTGCAGAGACAAGTGGTTCTCTTAAATTCTCATGGTGGTTTCAAGTAAGATGAATCTTTCCTGCTGTTTGCATGAGACAGCAAAAGAAAATAACAACATCACCTTTAATTTGCAATAGACAGGTCTGATTCTTCAGTCATAGCTGAGTTTTACACCAGTACAATTTTGTAAATTTCCATAAAGTAACTCTAGATTTGTACCAGCTGAAATGGAAAATGCCTGCTTGATGTGCAGATTCAGGCTTGGGAGCAAGGAGCACACAAATGTAAAGCAGAAGCTGGTCCGTGGGAAAGGAATAGAAATGAGAAAGAAGAAGAATTATCCTGCTTTAACCTAATGTTGTTAATCTATATTACCCATTATAATCTCGAGTGTCCTGCTTAGTGAAGTATGCAATCTGTAGTGCTGGTTTCTGCACAAGCAGTGTATCTAATATAAAGGACTGGCTCAACATCCATCATAATAATTACTGTGTCATAATTTTCTGCCCTTCCTACCTCTGCTGCAAAGAGATAGAAGAGGCCTTTCAAGTGTTGGAGAATTTTTGCTAAAAATTTCTCAGTTTTTTTTTTTTTTTTTAATATGGAAATCTGTATTTCTGCCCTATTTATTTTGCAGGTTTGACTTGACATAATGAAATATACTTTATTGGGGGGTGTAGAAACTTAATTTGAATATCTGAAAAAGTGCCTGTTTCATTTAATGTCTGAATTTGCCCAGTTGCACTGAAAGGGAGCAGTAAGCATATTAGAAGTTTCACTTGAAAAATGCTTCCCAAAACCCCCTTAATTCAATGACCCACAGATTCTGAGACTCCTTGACTCAAGTTGAATATGAAGCTGTTACATACAGTCACTGCAGTTCAGAGTGATTAAAATTTGGTCTCTGCTTAAGTCTTTTGTATTGAAGGAGGTGTAAGCAATTTCAACAAAAAAATGTGAGCGCTCCCAGGTCTGTCAGATGGCACCATTCAAAGCTGGTGTTTTGGGTCTAAACTCATGCGTATGTGCTTGCACCACCTAGTTGGTTTTATGTTTTAGTTTACATTGTTGATTCTGATAGCTTATTGTTAATTTTCAAGACCTCTGAGCTGTGCATCTCACCAGCAGGCTATCTCCAGCTGCACCCCGGTGGACGACTTTGCCTGTGCAGGAAGGACTGGGCAGCAGCTCCTTCGAAACATATGCACCCTTATTACATTGCACCGAGGCAAGACGTGTCCAATTTGCGCTGCAGAATGGTAGTGCTGTCCTTGCAGGAGTAACTGATGCTCAGGGCTCTCTGCATTGGACACTCAGTGCCTTGGTGCTTTGTTGTCCATGCATTTTCCTGCAGCAACAACAGAGTCATGCATGTTTTTAATGTCACTGGTAAGTGATACTTCTGCTCTGATGTCTCTGTTGTTGAGGGGCTGTAATCACAGCTAGTGGGGCTTTGTTACAGGAAAGATACTAGAGACCGCGAAGCCATGATTTATGTCTGCATTTGGGGTGCGTTGGTGAAGCCCAGAAACCAGCTGATGGGACCCTTAGCCACAGGACACAGGGCAGGACATTCAAAGACCCTAAAATGTAGCAAAATCAAGTGGTAGCTTTTGAAGATTAAGAAGGCTTGCATTTTTAAATTAATACTTCACTAAGGGAAGTCCACATAAAGGGTTTTATTACACAAAAATATAATTCAGTCACTGAAAAGCAATAAAGATTTCTTCCTAAATGTACCATAGTAAGTGTTACTGAAGAATAATATAAAGTCTCAGTTCCACAAAGGGATCCACTTGACAGAAAATGTAATTGGGATCAAGACCTGAGCTGACCTGATTCTACACTCTAGTTCTGTGGTTGTTTTTGTTTATACATTTTGGTTTTATTTTTAATTATAGAAATATTTATTTTCTGCCTCTAGGTGTTTTAAAAATGCCATCTTTTTGATGTGTGAGTGCAGAAAAAACAAAGAATAACTTTGGACCCTGCTTAGGAAACACAGCTAACACACTTGGTTATCAAAAGGAAAAAAATAAATAATGGAGAGTAGTGTAAGCACCGGACCTTTCCACTGAGTCTGTGTAGTTTACTGATAATTTCTTTGGCTTTAAGAATTGGCATCTTTCTCATTGTACTCTTTTTTTTTTTTTTTTCATATGCTGTTGTATGCAAGAGCCTTGGAAACATATGCCCGTGTGCCTATATTTACACATGTGAGTTGTCTTAATAAGAGCTGAGACCTGCCTGGGTGGACCCAGTTGCATTTTTCTCTCAACTCTGCAAATGTTTGCAGGATGATTGCGGGGGGGACCCTGTGCCTGCTTAGACAGCATTCTGTCACTGCACAAAGTGTGCTTTCTGCAAAACACACAAAAATAATTTTATCTTTCTTCTCTTTCAGCTATGGTAACTTTAACAGGTTCAAAAAATAAAATACTGATCACATGAGAATGTGACATGTAAGTTGATGATGTCTCTTTTAAAGATATAAAAACTGATTAGGTTGAATATGAGCCCTGAGGATCCCCACTGTGGGATGAGCTGCCATCCCACAATACAACCTGGGAGAGATTTTTCTACTGCAGAGGAAAATTCAGCAGCCTCTGTAGCAAACGTTGAGCTCAGCTGCAGCTGGCATTAAGACTAAATTTTTGAACATCTGAATATTGAAAGCCTTTTAAACTCACCTAATATTATTCTATTACTGGAACAAATCTAACAGTAAATTGAAAAAAAAAATAGGAACCTTCTAAAAAATATGCCTTCCCCATCCATTTTCAGCTTCAGTATTATGTAAAGATGACAGTTATCAGCTATGTAGAAGAGCAGCTATATTAAATGTTAAATAACCTTTAACAGCACCAAATATTTAATCATAAAAATTAAATTGACAGTGGTGTGGTTCACATAGTATCCCCTCGAAAGCCTGACAGCATCATTTCTCATATATATTGATAAGTACAAGACATCCATAAAATCGTAGGCTCTGTAGCCTTCTATTTATGAGAGGCTATCTAAAACTCATTCATTGCAGGTAATATCAGTAAGTCAATTCAGCTTAGTCTGATAGCTCATAACTTTTCAGACTGTTGTATTTACTGAGCCATAGACTATCCTTTCTTCAAGTGTACTTGAGAAAATGACTTGTACTGTAAGACTATTTCTTCTCAAAGTATAATCAAGTGCTTTAAAACGAACTCCATAACTGCAAATTCAAAATAGTATTAGACCTTGGTAATAATATAAAAAATATTGCTTTAATAATGCTTTGAAAGTTGCATGGAGTATTGGCAGTATTTTTCTGACTGTAGTTACCCACCTAGAAAACCATCAGTGGGAGTTTGGTGCCAGACTTAGGCATGTTTCACAGGGTGGCAGAAGCCCCTGTAACAGAGCTAATAAAGCTTCATTTATAAATGGAAGAAACTCCTCAGTATGTGACGTACATGACTGTGGGTGGAGAATCAGCATTGCAGGGAGTTGCGGGGGTGGCAGACCGCTCCGTTTGGTGGATGTGATAATGCCTGGCCAAAGTCAGACCTCCTAAGCAGCGAGAGCAAGTCTCTTGGCTTTGATGGTGTTGACTGCCCGTACCAGCTGCTGACTTGTGGGGCTTACTGTAGAGTTTGGTCCTGCTCCTGCTGAAGTAGTAGTTAAATGTTGATTGTGTTTCTAGAGCAATCCCTTACTGATGGAGACTCTTCTTTCATGTCTGATGTTCTGGCAGCACAGCAGAGATGTACACAACAGAAATTCACAAGTAAAACTGTCCTGTAAATGTTCAGGTAGTGCTTTAAATTGGCTTGGACAGTTGTTTCTGTTTGCAACAGAGAATGGGATCAAAAGCCCATAGAAAAACTCCTATTGACTTTAATGGTCTTCTCACTGAGGATCAAAGCTGTTTATAGAATTTGCTTGTAAATAAACTGAATTTGCAGGAGACTTGTAAATATTAACCATTGTTAAAGTGAGTCAAATAAAGTCACAACTGCCCAGAACTGAAGCTTAAAACTTAAAAACTTAAAACTGAATTTGGGCAATGAAGTTCCCAGCTGGGGGACCTTTCCTGTATTGCTTATTCTCCTCAGTCACCTGTATTTTCTGGTACTGGCTGGGGCTGGGGAGCTAAAACTAGAGAGAGAGGCTGTATTTCCCTTTCTGTTAGCAACGGCCAGATTTGCTCAGCCATCGCTTCTGTCCATAATTCAAGCAGTGAATTGCTGTTCTGGAGGGCTTCAGGGTGGAGAATTGTGTTACCAAGCTGTTTCATTATTTTTAAATTTCTGTTTCACTGCTTGCTGGCTTCTGATGTTTAGGCAGCATTGGCTTTTAGTATTGAAAACGTTTCCTCTGGAGCCTGAGCTGCAAAGGGGAAGCTGTGTGCCCCTGCTCCATGGGCAGGGAGAGGGGATGCCTCCAGCTACAGGGGGTCAGACTCTCTCTTTTGGGCTGTGTGAGTGAATGGCAGAGCCTTTGACCCTGGTGTCTGTAACAACTGAAGGGCTGCTAAGTTCTCTGGCCCCAAGGGACTGAAAGCTGGGGCTGAGGACAAAAGTTGTTTATTAACATGGGAAGAAATAGCAGGACGTAGGTTGGGGGCATAGAGAGAGACAGGAAGAAGAATGGCAGAGGGAATACTTCTGGGGATTCTGCCCAGAGCAGGGTGGGTGTGAAACCTGGGAGAAAGGTACTAGTCTGTCCAAGAAATTTTTTTAAGTAATTCAGATGTGAGAGCAACACTTAGAAAATGGAGCAGTGTTCTGAGTCATGAAGCCACAGCCCAGCAGTCTCCATCAGAGATGTGTTGGACTGCACAGGAATGACTCACTTCTCTTGCAAAAAAGGAAAGGATTTCAGGTGCGGATGGGTTTTCAGTTTTTCTTCTTCCTGGGATAGAAGTGCCGGCTGTAGCAAACTTGTTACCTGAGAGCAAAGGTATTTACAGCGGCACGTCAACCTCAGCTGGCCCAGCCATGTCTGGAGCTGCAGCCTTGCCCACCATACAGAACTGGCATCTGACAGATGAGCAAGAGCAGTAGATGACCTGCAAGAGCAGCAGATCAGCGGTGGGTGCTCAGATATTAGACCTCTGTCAGCCTGATAAGTACCAGGACTGAATGGTCATCTGCCTGATGCCATAAAATTCCAGCAGGAGTAATTGCCACCCCAACAAGCAGGGGAGAAAAAGGAGATGTCTTGGACTTGAAGGTTAGAAGAAGGCAGAGGGCTAAAGTAAGACAAATACATGAGTTTTGGATGCCCAGAAGTGTACAGGGACTGTGACAGCCTGGACCAGAGCAGGTGAAAGCTATCCTATACACCGGGTCCTCACTGGAAGAGGTCAGAGGGGAATATCAGGTTTTCTGCTGGGCAAGTTCAATGTGATTTGGTTTTAAGTTGGGAAAATTTGACAAAGACATTCTATTTTTTTCTATTGGTCACACCATGGGCTGTCACAGGGTCCTACAGATGTTGCAGCTGGAGGCCCATGGATGTCCCTTTGCCCAGCTAGGTTATCACTCTTGTGACTGCCTGAGGGACTTGCTGCTGTGCTATAGGGGTCCATAGGCAGGGTCTGTGCTGTGGAGTTCAAGAGGGGAAGAGAATTCCAACATTTGATACATTTTTTTGGTCTTGATTTGGTACAAAAATGCAAATTTTGAAACTTTTCACAGCACTGCTGCCTTCATTTGGAATTAGAGTGGTGGCGTAACATAACTGCAGATGGTAACTGTATAATAAACCTGATTTCTTGTATCATGCTCGTCATGATCCTAAAATACTTTGCTGAGGAGAAAGGATGCTGACTCTATCCTCATTTTATAGGTGTAGAAATGAAGACAAAGAGAGATGAATCGATTTCACCTGCAGATAAATTGATTTACTGAGACTGAGCTAAAAATGGTCACAGTCCAATCGTCTCTGCAAACTTCGTAGCACAATACACCAGACAAGCAAGAACCAGGTCTTTGCCTAACACATCCACTGAACGTATCGAGATGTTTGTCTCTCTCTGGGGCAGGGATGTCACTTGCTGACACTGCTGGTAACACGCACAGGTGTCTCTCCCAGCTCTGCCCTGAGTCTGCAGCAGCCTGTACTGGATATTGTTTTGCAACAGCCTCCCCTACTCCTAGTTTGATAGCTCTCGTGCTTTGTACACAGGCTTTATCTTTTGAAGCAAGCTGTCTTTCAGGTTGCAGGTGCCCTCTGTGCTGTGTGGCTGGTGAGCGGCCAGCTTTCTGACAGCAGTGTGGAGCTCAGCCAGGGCAAGCTGCTAATGTTGCTGTCTAAGTGCAAAGTGTTTGGGGATCTCTCCTGGCTGCGGGGTTGAGATCTTGTTTTACATCCTCTGAAAGGCTGTAGCTGTGGCGTCACCAACATCCTTGGTCAGGGTGATCTCAGGCAAACCTATGTCATCCTAGCTGCCACACTGAGACCTAACTTCATCTCCACATACAGAACAACCTTTTTCTGTTAACAGGTCAGTGGAAGCGAGAGATGCTTGGATTAGAGATGACTGGGTTTAGGAAAAAACGTTGTTGACAACTGCGGATGTGTTAGAATAAGAATGGGTAGAAGGAGTGTGTTTGGTTCAGTGAGGGTTTCACCAGGGAGAGGATGGGTGGAGCTCCTGCTTACATCTGATGCTCTGTCAGGTGAGTGCAACCCAAATCTGTCATGTTTCAGGTAAACACCCAAACTTTGGGAAGACAAGGTATCTGCAGCAGTTTGCTAATAAACTTAATAAACTGAAAAATATCTCCAGATTTTAATGCTGGGACTGAAAATCACTTCCAGGATCTTGACAATATGAGTAGTTAGAGCATGTAGAGAAAATTCCTTTGTGCCATGCATGAGGTGAAGTATTTCCACATCCTGGAACCAACCTTTTGATTTTAACTCAGTCCTCCTGCACAGTTAACCTTAGTGCTGTTACTGCTTCTGCACCATCCATGTTCCAAGCAATAATAGGATTAATTGTTTTCTAAGCTGGTAGTACATCTTTTAACATATGCAGTATGAAGGAGGCAGGCAATAAATAACTAAAAGAAGCCTATGGAGCAGTGGCTCCTGCTGAGGATTTTACTGAGCATATAGAGAAATTGATTCTGTTAAACTTCACTTGCTGGAGTGGAAAGTTAAAGAAGAGAGAAAAAATGCTAAGAAATAGAGTGGTGCAGAGGACTGTCATCTTCATTTTAGGATTCTCTCAATAAAATGTGCACATCAGAGGTTTGGAAAGGCTTCCTAAGGAAAAGGAGCTTTGGTACAATGTCTCTGGGGCAGAGAGAACCACAGCACTTGACATGCTGTTTAAAAGGCTGAGGGAAATGCTTCAAAAAAGAATTGCTGTCTGTTCCAGATCCTGGTTCAGGGTCCATGTGCAGTCTTTTCTCAGTCAGCAGTTCTGATGGAATCAGCAGGATGTCAAACTGAAAATGAAATGTCTGCAGGCTGTGAAATTTGGCCCTCGCTAGACTGAGGCTCTGATCTGGAGACTGGCACTGTTTGGGCAGATGGTTGTCCCCGTGGACACCTCATCATCTCCAGCAGAGCCCTGGCAGTCTCTGGGAAAATCCCCTGACTTTTCACACAGGAGAATGAGTGAGAGGACCAGAAAGGTCCTTAACGGCCTGAAAATCAATTAATCAAAGAACTAATCTTTCAGTTGCTTCTTTCCAAGGGAGTGCTCTCCTCCTTCCTTAATGAGAGCTGCTATAAACAGGCTTTTTTCCAATATGTAGTTCATGCCAATGCCTCCACATGCCCCTCATTGCTCTAAAGACAGACCTCTGCAAGGTACAAGGTTCAATGCATGGAGTAAGTGCCAGAATTGTGGCTGGATGCTTGCAGGTCTATTTTAAGGACTTATACCCAATTAATCTCAACCTGAGCCATTCTAAATAGAGAGAACTACTTTTTTTGTTTATTTTTTCTTACTGTATTTAAAGTGGGCAATAATAGCAGTCACTCACAGCTATGATATGGTCCTGGAGCTGCCAGAAGGGTTTGTCTTCTAAAATATAGAGCAGTGAAATGGAAGATCCCCTGCTGCAAACATGCCCATAATTTTCTGTGCTCACGTGGCTGATCCCCTTGATTTCCTGGGCCCTGTTCCCAACCGTGGGATGGAAGGGGCACCCTTTAAATGTTCTCTCTTCCTCCTTCTCTTCCCTGAGGTACTGGCTTACAGTCACTATGCCTAATTTGTAGCTTATCAGACAAGGGATCGGAACCATGATTCAGTGAATTGGCTACTCAGGCCTCGGTCTAGTTCACCCCTCCATTACGAACTTCCTGGGTGCCCTAAAGCAGGCCGTGCAGGCCATGTCCCTGCAAACCTGTCTCCACAGCTGGCTGCAGGCAGACCAGTGCCCCCCTGCCCGCTGACTCGCCCCGTGTGAGATGGTTTCTGTCTGGGAGCCGTTGGCATGGTGCTGTGCCGGGGAGATGGCAGCGTGGCCCAGGCACAGCAGTGCGTTCACGGCTTCCAGGCTCAAACAGATTCACATCCAGCCAGTACAGGCAGAGGAATGTGCGTCTGCCTGTACCTATCTATGTAGACTATACCCTTAATCTCCCTGTCTCTTGGTTCTGTCAAACGGGTCTAATAGCCCACTGCATCATGGAGGTAGTATGGGATAAAAACCTATTAATCATTGCACAGTGCTGAGACAGATGGGTTTCATTCCCAGAATAAGTACATAGATAGACCATGATCATCTAAAGCTAACATTAACATATTAGTATCTGTGATTTACATAAACTAGTCCCTGAAACCACAGTTGGGTCGTGCTAAAGAAGAGTTTCTGGGCTATTAAGTCTTTAATTTGGTAGATACAATTCAGTCATGAAATAACCTTCTCTCCCAAAGTGACGAAAGTGAAGGGTTTGCATTGCTTGGTCTGTAATACAAGAACAAGAAGGGTTACTGTTAAAAATAAACAGCGTCCCTGATTAGACAGGCATCAAGGAGATCTCCTGAAATGTAGAAAGGTTTGGCTGCTTTAATCTGCAGTCTGGCTAATGTCTAGGAAAATCGTTCCCTACCTACAGAACTTACTGGTAAATTGTGTCTCACATTGTGGAGGAAGAGATTTATCTTGAAAAGGTATTAAAAGCTTCTGTTCCACAGCTGTCATCTGGGAAGATACAGTATTGATTGATCCTAGAGTTTCGTTTGATTGGTTGCATTGGTGATTACAATATTGATTTGTTTCACATGCTGTATTTGTTCCGTGCACTGCTCTGTTGCAGCAAGAATTAGTCCGACTTGCCACTTGCTGCATGTTTTTCAGGAGCGGAACTGGGCAGAATTCATTTTTCACCAGACAGTCTTACAGAGTAATTAACTGAAAGGAGGCTGGTGAGAATTACTGAATTACCCAGGGAACACAGCAGAGTCAGAGTTTTTTCAGGCATGTGTAAATAAAGAAATTTGCATTCTCCAAATGTTTAAAGCAAATATTGTATTCAGAGGGAAGTGTATAATTTGAAAAAGTGCAGAAATATAATAACACCTGCAAGCAGTTTCAAAAACTTGCTGCCACAGCTAAGGCAGAAGGGAAATCTGTAGAGTAGCTGCTGAGCTGCCCCTTGAAACACTGTGGTGAGAGAGGAAGAGGAGGTTGACTGCAACTTCCCATGTCAATTTGCACCCTGGCCTGAGATTTGCTAAATGGCTTGCCTGGCTTTGTCTTCACCTGCCTTTATCAGTGCTGTTGTCTTGGGCCTGAAGAGCTGATGTTCAGCTGTGGGGATGTGCAAAGGAGTTGGTCTGAAACCAGAAGTCATTCTGTTCAAATTGTGCAATAGCAAATTGAATACGGAATCCAAGTGAAACCTCCACCACTGGAAGGTCCTGAGCATTGCCTTGAGGTCACATGAATTGTTTCTCTAATGACCACTTATGTCCCCAAAAGGGAGGGTCTGCTGTCCCATGATTGGAGAGAGACACATGTCATTAGATACCGTCATAGGCTCCTGCAGAAGAAAAGTTTTGAACATGAATTTTAAATGCTCACTCTTAGTCATCCCATCTGGTATGAGATACTAATTAAAAAAGTGAGACATTTCTAGGCCTACGTGTGTAATTTGGGAAGAAATAAATGTACTCGGAATGTGAGACAATGTCGCATGGTGTTGCTGTTGCACTGAACCAAATTTTTGTCGGTACTGGATACCATAATTAATTTCTATGCTAATTGATATACTCCAGAGCACATCTAGAGTCCTTGGGATTTTTCCCACTGGTAAAACTAAAGAAAGGCAAAAATGACTTATCCTCATTTGCTTGACTTATTCCCAACTGGAAAGAATTAAGAAAGAGCAAAGCAATGAGAGCCTGAGAAGTGAAAGTCACACTTTGAATAAACCTATTTCCAGTAACATAGAAAAAGGTAAACAAAGCAGTAAGAGAGAGTGCTGCTTTTCAATGCTAAAAGTGTGTATGTGTGTGCATGCCTATATAGGCGTATGTTGGGGAGCAGGAAGGCACTAAAAAAATGCCTAAAGTTTAGCAAAATGAAGACAAAACCCTTCAGTTTTAAAGCACTCTCCCCTTTAACAGCTGATGAGATGAATGGGACAGGATAACAATTCAGTTGCTGATTTTTTTCACAAATATTTCTGTGGGGAAAAGCCCTACATTCAAACAATTGTGCCTTTTGCACAGGGATTAATCTTAAATTTAACACATAATTTATAAATATTGTTCCATCCCAATGTAATTTTGTATGTCTTCAGTTCTCCAAATATAATGCTTTCTGTGAATTTTTAAAGTAGTCATAATATAAATTCATAATGAAGATTGTTAACATCACTAAAGGGCCACTTACCTCTCTGCTCTACTAATTCCGGTTAGGAGAGGACTGGGATTAAAGGGTCCCCTAATGTTGAAGGCATTGCCAGAGGGTCGTGAGCAATTTGCTGCTGTGTGCCAGATGGACCTGTACATGCTGGGAAATGGAACTCATCAGTGCTGTCTAGTTTTTCCTTTTGAAATTTCTATTTTTCTATTTGTCTATTTTTTTTTTTCCAACAAATATTTGACATTTTGGTGAAAAAGTAAAACTGAAAATTGACATCTGAAATCCAGAGGGTTTTTTTTAGCCTGAAAGGATTGAGTGCTTTCAGATTAGTTGGGGAAAGAAAGTGAAAAACTGAGTTGCGATTGGATACCTGAGAAAAATAAAAAATAAAACATTAAAGAAGCAGGAACCATCAGTGAGAATTTGTCTTGTCAAAACCCTTGAAAAATATCCACCGATCTTCTTGTGGAACAGTGCTGGAAGCTCAGTACAGCACTGCGTGGTGACTGAGACAGGCAGCGTTGCCTCACTGCTGGGAGTTCAGCATTTGAGTAGGGGCTGTCCTGGTGCTGGTGCCCAACGGGCGCGTGTGTCTAGGTCATGTCTACTCTTCCACAGAGATTGACTACTTTGCTGTAGCCATCAATGCATCCTACTCCTAATATCCAAATGCTCACGGTGCAGGAGATGTCTGTCTTCCTATACAGACCTATACAGGTTGTTTTCCTATACAGAACTTGTACAGAAGAAGGGAAATGGTTCTCAATCTTTACATAAGTCTATTTGCCGCAGCATGCTGTTTGGGTACCTCAATGCATGTCTGCTTTGCTTGCAATGTAACGACTGTCTACGGAGTTAAATGTTCAGTCACCCAACTGCCAGGACAAATGCTCAATTTATGGACAGACATAGGTATTGCATCTGGCTATCCATGTAAATGTGCTTCATAAGGGAGAGCTTTTATTGTTCTGAGAAAGCAACTGTATTTTAATGAAGGTCACCCCTTTGCAAGGTGAAACTGCTGTGTGGCATCTCTCCAACCCAGAAATCAATTCATATTGCTGCTTTCCAGGGCAACTGCAACTTTGGCTTGAAATTCATTCTCCAAATCTTTCAATCAAGCTTCCCTGATCATTATAATACATAGAGATCTGCTGCGCCATGGCTGTATGATCATTAAATTGGGGGAAAAACTGCTACTGCACATATGTTGACAACCAATTTATTCATTGCAAAATAGTGAAGCATTGAGTATCCATTCCGTGTCAGTTGGAGGGCACTGTGCTATATTTGTTGCCATCATCATTGTAAGGGTTACAAATGATCTACCTGGAGCTCAGCATATATCTTCTAGGATGAAGTGTCAACACAAAGATAATAGGGGTGAATTTAGAGTACAGCTTTAGGTACGCTTGCTGCTTTTGCACTGTAAGTCAATAGATGTTGGTTGGAAACTGTGCAAAAAGAAGGTAGTGGAAGAAAATTCTGATTCCATAACCTCACTTTAGGCATTTTTGTTTGGAAGCTAATTGTTTACCCTGCCCAACACTGACAGCAGCTAAGTACAGTAACAGTGATCTTCTTTTGAAGACTTTTTTTTTTTTTTTTTTTTTTTATCCTAATCTTCTTTTGTGTCGTTGTCATGAGGAAGTACATGGAAGGAATAATCAGGAGACCAGATGGCATTTTGAATAGTGGGTCTATTCAGACATTTTCAAATCTCTAATTGGTCATTGGTTTTAAATGTTAATATACTTCACTAGTAAATCATTTCTATTCTCTCTTTTTGATGTTTGCAAAGAATTATGAAAGAAATAGATATATTCATAAGAGTGTCACCAAAAATCAGCATTTAGGCAGCGGTGCTAAGTAGTGACTGAACTCCAGCAAATATGAATAGGATGACTGTCATTCAAACTGATTAACAAGTGACAGGCTGAAGAGAAGTGCAGGGACGTGTTTTGTTATAAACTAGCAAAACTAGAATGACTTGAGTGGAACTGTGGTGATTAACACCAGCAGAGAATGCCGTTTGATGTCTGTTGTTATATCCTTGCTTCACACGGCATTTCTTGCCTAGACGAGAATGCATCAGGGGTGTCTCCTGCAGTATGCAGGAGGGAACTCGTACAAATTCGGTTAGGTCAAAACAAATAGATCTGAACTTTCAAAGGACATGCGTGGTATTAGATTGTGGATGAAATGCTGTGATTTTTTGCTCAATTAACGTGCTGACTTAGGTAGGAAGTCACGTGAGAAGCACCTCTAGAGAAGGCAGGTCAGGATACATTCCTATAAAGTGCTCCCTCAGTACATTGTCTGATGGTATGATGACAGGTTATGTGATGGTAGCCATCTGGTCCATCCTCATTTAAAACATTATGGGTGCTGGAGGAGAAGATGGTATCTACAGAGCAGGGCACTGGCCTTGATGAGACACAGCATTTCTGCTAGAGAGAAAGTTGCAGACATGAAGCTGTGCTCCACTGGAAAGATGAAAGTGAGGAAGCAAAAGAAAGCCAACCAAAGCATGACAAGGGAACTCAGGCTGACATTACTGAAGGAAATTGCTCAAAGTTGCTGTTTCTTTCTGAGAATACATCATTGGGGAACTTTTTGGTGAAATGCTGTCTCTGTACCCTGTTGTGACCCAGATTCTCTCTTACAATATCTTTTTATTTCAACTGGAAGCCTTCTCTAAAGAAACATTTGGTAATGTTTCTGCCTACAGACATTATAAGACACAAAAGAAGGAATTAAAATGAGAGAAGGAAGGACTTGGAAAAGGAGCAGGTGCGGGCACTGTACCAAGGTGCAGAGTGGAGTCTGCCTTGGTGACCGTGTAAGGAGTGGTTTTCTGACCTTGTGATGGCTTCTGAGTCAAATCAAATACCAAACATCAAATTGGTAACGGTAGATTTAAAGTAGACACCCATGCCCACACTGCCAGCATTTGAGTATGGTGAGCAGTACCTGCAGTACCTCTGGGAAGAATGGTGGGTGCTGACATTGCCCTAAATAGAGCATGCTAATGGAATAGTGTTAACACAGCTCTGAGGAGAGGCAACAGATCCAGGGTTAAGTTACAGTTTACGGGAGGGGAACACTAGACCGGAGTCTGTCAAACTTACCTTGCCAGGTCTCTATCTTTGATATGCACATCCATCACCGAGGCCTCTGACTGCTGGCTATTCAAGACACATTGGAACAGCAAGGTCCTCAGTGGACTTTAGAGAAGATTTTATGCTGGTGAGGGCACAGAGAGCAATTCTTGGCATGGACTTTCTTGAAGGGGTTGTTAGTGGTGGATATATAGTAAAGGAGAGATGGCCAGCTAGGAGATGCTGCCTGCACAGCAAGGAAAATAAAGCTTTGGAAACGCTTGCCTTTTTCAGCTTCTTTTCTTCAGCAAGCAATCCTTGCTTTGTGCTGGCCACAGCAATCTCCAGTCAATCACTGCCAAGGTGTGTGGAGCACTTCAGTGTCTGGGTTGAACATTTCTAAGATTTAAAATGTTACTGTGTATGTGAGTCAACAATATAGTGCCTTAAAGAAGCAAAAAGATGTCACACGCACTTGTTAAAGCATCTTGTTTCAGAGACATTCGGATTCACAGAGGTTCTTTACACTTTTCATGAAGCGGTTGACAAAATAGGATCAAGCTATACCAAGAAACAGCATCAACTCTGAAAAAAAAAATCCTCAATATATGTGAAGTGCAGATGGTGCTTTCGGTACTTGGTATTATAGCTGTTTTTAAGTTTATTGGAGAAAAATATGGATTTTAAAATCTTACACCTGCATGATGAGAGGAAGCATATGTACAGACTCAGTGAATCCCTTGGTGTATTTTGAGTGGATCGTTACACACTCAGAGCTGGAGTTTGCCTTTCTCACTCGCCATAAGCAGTATTTAATTCTGGAATCGTTCTGCTGAAGTCAAACACAGGCACAGTGGAAGAAGAAGAGGACTGTGTATTCTGTACTGTGTATTAGTGGTCTGGTTGCAAAGATAAAAAGCACGTACAATTTTTTTATTTCACATACCCTGTGCATATGCTTGTGCGTGCATTGACACACCTGCACCCAAATGTGCATGACTGTATTTGATGCGTTTTTGTACAGAGATGTCAGCAGGGTAAACAGAGTAGCTTACAGGGATTAGATCAGAAAGACTCCTAGGAATGGCTTCTTTGCAAGAGTAACAGATCAAAGTTAGCTGGATGTTTAAATACAACTTCATGCAAATATCTGTGCGTCACTGTCCCTTCACTGCCTCTGTGCCTTCTGTCAGTACTTTCCATGCTGCTAGGTACCTTACCTCATTTTCTGCAATCATGGCATATATGTTTTCCTTTGATATTGCTAGGGAAGCTGTGCCCCCAATTTGTTGCTGGTCCTCTCAAGACACTTCTGGAATTGTAATGTTCCTTTTTTGTCATCCTTTTAGTTATATTTCTTTGCCTGTTTCTATGTTTCTTCCCAAATCTTGACCTTTCTGGAATGTTCTTATGTCCTCATAGAAGGGAAGTTCAGAGTTGCACTCAGCACCCCGAAAATTAGATCTTCTCAGGCATTGCCTCACTTTTTGCATGCAGAAAGGCATGTACTTTTGAACTGTATTTTATATGTGAAATTATCCCTTGGTCTAAGTGGGTCGATAGGGGTGTGTGTGTATATCATTGCCTGTGTAGTCTCTTCTCTCTTTCTACTCTTACCGGACTTGCTCTAGGATGCTCAGATAGCTAAGTCAGCTTAGCTATCTAGTTCCACCACAAGCTTCTTGGGACTCTCTCTGCCTTTGCTTTCAGCTTTGTAACTCATAGGTGTGCTGTAAGAATAAACTCACAGAAGCTTGTGACACTGTGTTGGGGAAAGCCACGTGAGTACACAGTCATACAGGTAGGTTGCTCACTGGAGTCCTAACTGCATGGAAACTTCTTTCCCTTTCCTTGATATTCTTGCTGTGATCTTGCCACAGCCTGTGAAGAACACAATTCTCTCTCACAGCTGGTCCTCCTCGGCCATGCTTGTAATGTGAAGGATGCATTTTGGAAACTTGCTTTTTATCTACAGTAGGGAAAAAGATTCCTATTCTAAGGTGCAGCAAATACACTGGCTTCACCCACCAACAAGATAATGCAAGAGAATTGAAGATCCTCCTACTACCATTAAGTGCTAGCTCCTTGTGAGAAGTGCAGGTTTTAGTTTCCCCTTTCAAGAATGCAGTGGGAGGCCAAAGCAGATTTTTCTTGTCAAGTTTTTACCTGTTTTGTGAGCTTTTAGGTGGCTTTTTGACACCAGGAGCTAAAGGGCAGAAATATCAAATAGTAGCTCTTCCCCCACACTAGAATGTCACATTCTTTCCTCCTTGGGCTGAGTGATCTGCAGACAGAGTGTTTGCATAGTGAGTGCCATGTCAAGTCAAGGTTAAAACAGGATTATTTATTCCTTTTTTCAACTCAGGATCAAAGTACAGTGCACATTGTATGGAAATCACATTTGAAACAGCTGAGTTCAATTACCTTCTCAAATAATTGTCAGGAACATGCAGTTGCTTTGGAGGTGGAGGGTATTACTTACAGGAAAACCTGACCTTGGACATACTCACATGGACCTCTGATTTCAATGCATGGCTCTTCAGGCAGAATGTAAATCCTGCTGAGGGTCAAATCCAAGCTGCTGAATAGCAGCATCAGTCAGTCAGGGCCAGATACTGCCAACTAATCAGACATCCCACCATGGGGATCTCAGAAAAAGGACTTGCGCCAAGCATGCCCAAGTGTAATTTGCTGCTGTATTTTGGCTTGCATGTGCTGGCCATGACATATCCTGAGGATATGGCAGTCCAGCTCTGCTTATCCCAAAAACCAAGCTCCTTGTCAGGGCAGTGAAAATTTTCAAACATTGGGTGTCCATGTGAGAAAACTGCTGCAACTGTGTGCGTCTAGGGGGCCAGGCCTGCGGGACCGCTTGTTGGCACAAATGTAGTGGCATCGCTGTTGCCTGTGAGTTTATATCTCAGTTCCAGAATTGCACTTCTCTATTTGTTCTTCCCAAGGACAACTTTTAAACTTCCCTGATGCCAGTTCCAAGTGGGTGGAGTGGTGGCAAAAGAAGCTGCTTTGATTTAAGCGAGTGAGGGGGCAGTGCTGCTCTGTCTGCCTGATTATTTATCTCCCTAGTTACATACAGCACTTGCTTTCTCTGGAGTGATTCAAGCATATCATAACCTCTTGCTTTAGCTCTTTTATCATGCTCGTTTCCTGCTACCAGTTCAGTCAGAAATCTGTCTTGGCCTCTGCAGAGTAGAGGATGTCATCTCATTTTATTGGGCTCTGATGTGCCTCCCCCATGTTTTTTCAAGTTTTCCGTTTATCATGCAGAAGACTCTGAGAACTGTATTGGATGCTTTTGGGCTGGGTGGAATAGGCTCTGACAGTATTGAAAACCTCCCTCCAATGTTATCTAGAGATATATGGATGTAAGGACATGTGCTCAGCAAGGCTTGCTGTGTCCTGGAGCATGCTGTCTCTGGGAGTGCAAACAGCATCTCACTGTGCTCAGGGATTCCCAGAGAGGTTTTAAGCAAAACAACCATTGATTTCAGCATGAGCAGTAGCAGACTTATGGTTTTTCTCCAGCCCCCTGCTCTGCTATGAATGCATTCACACATACAAACACTAGAAGTGATGTATGTGAGGTATGAGCTTAGATTCTGAGTCAGTGAAAATCTTGAAGTCAGTATGCGATCTGAAGTTTGCATTATTACAGCGAAGCCCATTTACTTCTTTCCTTCTCAGGTATAATTACATTCCCATACCTCTCATTACTCTCCATCATTTTTTGCCATGTGTAGGAGATTGCCTCCTCATCACCTACTCTGGGTAAATTTGGAATTGCCTGAAGGAATGTGGGATACAGTATCTCCTGAATGGTCTTTTCGGAGATAATGCCTATTGAGACTGTGTGTCGTACAATGCAGAAGCCAGAATATATGGACTAGACTGTGGTTGAGTTTTTGGGAATAAGTGAATGACATAAAGAGAGGAGGATCACCTAACAGTGTAGTCCCTCACATGTGTTCCGTGAGTTCTTGTGTTTGCACGTAAGTCCATGCGTATGAAGTACTTCACATATTGCTAGATGTCTCTGCCGCTCCTTACTTCTCACACTCCTCCCCTGCTCCAGCATGCCATCCCTCCAACAGGATACAGTCCTTCACAAACTTCTCCAAAGTGAGACCTTTCCACAGGCTGCAGTTCTTCAAGAACTGCTCCAAAGTGGGACGACTCCATGGGATACTGTCCTTCAGGAAGAGGCTGCTCCAGAGTGGGTCCCCCATGAGCTGCAGGTCCTGCCAGAAAACCTGCTCCTGTGTGAGCTCCTCTCTATGGACCACAGTTCCTGCCAGGAGCCTGCTCCAGTGTTGGCTCTCCGTGGGCAGCAGGGTGGACATCTGCTCCACTGTGGTCCTTCATGGACTGCAGGGGTACAACCTGCTTCACCATGGTCTTCTCCATGGG
This sequence comes from Cariama cristata, assembly GCF_000690535.1. Classification (NCBI taxonomy): domain Eukaryota; kingdom Metazoa; phylum Chordata; class Aves; order Cariamiformes; family Cariamidae; genus Cariama; species Cariama cristata. The sequence goes on from NW_009633962.1 coordinate 19,845, forward strand.
CTGCAGAAGAATCTCTGCTCTGGCACCTGGAGCGTCTCCTCCTTTCCTTCTTCTGACCTCGGTGTCTGCAGGGAGGTTTCTCTCACATTTTCTCCCTCCTTTCTCAGCTGCTGTTAGGGAGCATTTTTTACGCTTTCTTAAATATGTTACCACAGAGGCGCTACCAAAATTGCTGACAGGCTCAGCTTTGGGCAGTGGTGTGTCCGTCTCAGAGCCAGCTGGAGCTGTCTCTGTCTGACATGGGGGCAGCTCCTGATGTCTTCTCACTGAAGCCACCCTTGTAGCCCCCTCCCCCCCAAAACCTTGCCAGCTAAACCCTACACACAAGATTAGAGAATCTTGATTAAAGCATCATGTAGTTTTGGATTTTCCAAGGACATTCTGGTTCTCTTGCTGGAAAGTGTCCAGCCAGTGGGAGTTTTGGAAGCTTAGTTTGTATAAAAGAGCATTTGTGTGTGTATGTGGAGGGGGACAGGCAGCAGAGAGGTGGTAAGTAGTTGGTGCCTACTTATTGTGGCAATTCCTTCCCGAGACGGTGTACCCAGAGTTGAGGTTTCACTTTACAGCGCCTGAGTTGAGGGTTGAGAAGAGTTACTTTCTCCCTCTTTGTGCATCTCAAACTTTAGGGAGAAGAATTGATTTCATTTCATCTCGTCTGATCCTGATTAATGAAAAGTCATTTCTGCTAGTTCTGGGCAGAAAAAATAATCTTCAACTATTTTGTAACTTTGTATGTACGTGTAGGTGCGTGGCAGGAAGTTCTATAATTCTAGAAATTATGACAAGGCATCCATAAAGATGAGGCTGAAACCCTATGCAACAGCATTGTAGCTTAAAGGACCGTTATTTAATACCCATTAATGGAACTGCTGAAGCACAAATACTCTCAACTCAAACAGATTTTTTTAACTCCTTTGTGTTGGGAGTTTCGGAGCGGGATGGCAGATCATTTGCAGTTGTCTGGTAGGATGCTCTTCCTTCCATTCACTACAAGAGTTTGTGCCATGGGAGCAAGAGCTGGGCTCGTAGGCAGGAGGAGGAACTGCAGGAGTACATGGGCCGGCTGCAGCCCTGCCAGGAGGCCTTTTACGGGTGTCCTGGTGTCCCCTGGGCCATAAACTGCTCTTGCAGCTGTGATTGCAACACAGATGTTCCCAGAATAGCTTTTGTTCATTGCATTTAATAGGGAGGGACTTCAGCCTTCCTATGAGGCATGCTGGGTGTGTGGCCACTGCAGTCCCTGCCTTGGTGTTGCTACCCGCCTTGGTAGAGGGGAGCAGTGCAGGGTCACCGCGTGCATGTACAGAGGCTGAATTTGTCCTACTTAGTGGTGAGTCTTTAACAGAGCACTCCTTGGGTTTTCATGTAGACACTGGAGAGAGAGGTACCACCAAGGGACAATCCAGTACAGCCAAGATCAGGACCACTTCTTGGGGTTCCTGAATCTTTGCAGGGATTTTAAAAATCCTACAGCTAACAGCCTGATAACGTAGCTGTCTCAGTTAAGTGTCTCTGGAGTCACTTTCGTTTTATTGTAGTTTCGTACTGTTTACTCATGGGTTCAAAGATCCTGAGTACAGCTCCTGTGCATCATGGAACTGGCATGTGAATAGTTACTATTTAAAAGGAAGGACAATGCATGTTGAATAATTCACATGCAATTTTTTGAGTAGTTAGGGGACACAAGGATAACTTTTCATGCCATTCTTTGAAACCCAGGATTAAAAGAAATATATACGTTGAATTTCTTAGGCAATAACATGATTCCAGAAGTTAAGGCTTAAGAAAGAACAACTGTTAACATGAAATTGATAATAAATGAGAGTGAGCAGTTTTATAATCCATTTGCTTCTGGGGCATGCCTACACAAGAAATGTAGTCAAATTGTTCTGGAGACTGATTTAATTAAAATTGGTACAAACTCCCTGTGTGGACTCTAAGATAGGTTAGGTTTGCATTGTGATGTAAAGTGTGATTCTTGGCATGCACAGACAGGCCACAGATTGCTAATTATAATAAGTGATGAAGCTGCACCAGATCAGGTTTCTACCATGCAGTATCTAGGCACAAACTCACATGGCATGCAGCAAAATCTGTGCTGTGTCCTGTGCCTGCCAAACCAGTCATTTAAATCTAAGAGTCTCACTTCAATGATCTTTAAGAAACACTGAACTAAAAACAGTGACAAAGAGCGGCAAAAGTATGTTGATCATGGGGCTTGTTGTAGGGCAAGACCTTCAGCTTTGTCAGTGGTAGCTCATGTAGAGTTTTTGTGTCATGCTGCTGCCAAATAGGAACTTCATTTTCCTCTGGGTGCAACCTTTTATAACTAAAGAGGTGTTTTGACTAATCCCACGGCCACTTACGCCTGAAGAACTGCTCTGGAGCATGGCTGAGCAGAGCAGAGTCCTGGCTCCAGTAACGCCCTGTCCCCAAATTTCCCATTTGCAGACTGGGAAAGGCCCTTCCTCATCCCCAAGGTGTCATCAGAGGAGTCATGAGCTTGCGGGCAAGAACGAGGGACTGGATCCGAGTGTTGTGCACTTACCTTCTCCAGAGATGAACTGTCTCTGTCTAGTACCGGAGCACTTGGGGATCAAAAGCTTCCCTTACACAGCCTACTGCCTGACGCCTGTTCAACAAAGCAAGAGCATGGCTCCTGGCTCATCTGTTCATTCAGGCTTTTAATTAGTTACTAGCTATCCTCATGGCGCGGAGTTGGTGCCTAATGTTATTGAGGTACTTATTCAAGCATTCACGTTTATGCAAATGCATTCTTTTTATATTGGATTTCAGGCAGTCAGAAGCCATAGTAAGGAATTAAATGTCATGTAAAGAAGAAATGTACCCATTGATCAAGATGTGCTGCCCCACCAATCTATCCTGGCTGTGAATTGGCTATTGTCTCAACTACAGAGCCTGGTTTTTAAGTTGAAGCTACACCGGCTCGTGCTCTTAGATCTGGAGGTCTCCAGAGCAGCCCATTCAAAAAAGAACTTATGTTTGCCTTTTCAAGAACCCATATGCAGAATTACAGGTGTTTATACAACACACACACATAAGTTGCAGACATATATTATTGCAGTTCTTGCACTGGTCCTGTCATCAGGGTGCTGCAAAATGTTTCGTGCGTGGGTATATGCACTACTTGACTAATTCCAAAGAATTGGGCTGTGGGCCTGAACCCCAGACAGGTGAGGACACGTCCCACTACACCAAAAAACAAGTCCTTAGCAAAACCACAGTACATAGAAGAACTCAGCAGCTTCTTACCTGCTCCCACACTGCAGCAGTGCTTTAGCTGGGCTTTCCGTGACTCCACACCCATGTCCGAGGCCAGGGCATGACCAAATGATCACAAACAAACTCAAAAGTCGTCTCGATATAATCAAGGAATATATTTTTAACTGGAGAGTTGAGACAGAGATAAGAAGCAAGCAAGACACAGTCTATTTCCCCCTTTAAACTTGTCCCACACAACGGAGCAGATCTTCCCATGGTGTAAATCAGCATAGCTCCGCTGACTGGAGAGAACAATTGTAATTTATCCTGCCTGAGGGCCTGCACAGAAGGTGCTTGAGGTTTCTTGCAGTTCATTGGAGACTTGTGACATTGAGAGCAGGCGTTTGAGCTCCACTGTCCTCTGAAGTGATTTGCAGCACAGGCAACTTATAATTACAAACACTTGATAAATCTCCTTCAGAGAAACTGAGGAGTTTGGTAAGATGCTTGAGTCAGTGATGGCTGATTTCACTTCTTGTAAGAAAGCGGTATTTCTGTGATTCTGATCTCAGCACAAAGGCACCATGCAGCAATAATGTGGAAGAGGCTCTGAGGGTTCAACCAAGCTTTAAAGTATTTCAAGGATCTCCTTTGTCTTGTGGCGACCAGTGGGTTCCTTTCCAGCTGAGCTGGAAAGCATGGGGGAAACAAAAGGAACCTATTTCAAGCCATTTTTGTGGGAACAATACCTCCCCACAACACCTGATACCTTATGCAGCTGGTAAATACCATTCCCTATCAGCTACCTAATCTTTTTCAGCGGTGTTCGGCCACCTACACCTGACCACCAAATTTCCACTCTGTTTGCCTCTGCTGACATTTATATAACAAAGAGCTACTAACTGCTCTTTTATCAGCACAAGAAAGTTGAGCACAGGAGGAGACAAATATGATGGGCACCGTACAGCAGCAGTCAGAGCTATGCTGCTACCTGTATATCCAGCCTCTGTAATGGTTACATAGAGCCATTGCTCAGAAAAAATGCTGCTGGGTGCTTGAAATGATTTAACTCTCTTGTTCCTGGGACAGAAATGAATGCTGTTATACACTAACTCCTTTCTCTGCTGGATGTCTTCTTGTGGTTAAAGATTTTGAAATACTGTGATATAAAGGAAACACAGGGCTTTGGGCATGGGCTTTTCTGTCAGGCATATCTAGGTATCACTGGTGTTGCCCAGTAATTAGCAACCGGTAGGCACAGAAATGGAGCTGATAGTCTCTTCTTTCACATCTTTCTGTCTCCAGTCATGGATGGGGACTTCTGGGTCTGAACATGAACTGGAGAGAGGAAGAGGAGAAGGTCCTGCCTGCAGAACTCAGCATGTCAGTGGACCTTTGTGGACTTCCCCTGTTCTTCCCTTCTATTCTCCAGAGGCTGGATTTCCTAGGCAGACCTATCATCCAGCATCTTGCTGGTTGATGTGCACCACTGGGAATGGCATTTGGCTGTGGTCTTCAGTTGTTCTGCTGGTGGCCCTGTATGAAGCCTTGCATTAACAGTCACACAAAGCCTTGTCCTCCTGTGTACCTGAGAGTCACATTGTGGAAAAGTACCATGGTCAATTCTCACTTCATGTCTGGTAACACTGGAATGTGGCTTTTCATTAGAGTTCCTGTGATCTGCCAGCTTCAAGAAGCTGAAGAATTTAAAGTAGTTTAACAAAGACTGTTGTCCCCCTGAGACAGAGCTGCCCTGAGAGCCAGTTGGCAGTGAAGGTTTTAACCTTGATTTCAATATCTACAGAAACATGGGTGTTTTCTGAGTTTATAAGTCTGGAAAGTGATCAACAGCATTACCTTACCTTGTTCACTTGTGATGGAGAGCAAGGCTTTATAATGATGCATCCATGCTTGGTTAGAGGTGATGTTCATTAAAGATGAGTACAATTTTGCTAAGAGGTTTTTGGAGTAAAATGCATAAGGAAAAAAGTTGTACTGCAAACAATAACAAGGTCCCAGAATTGCCTTGAACTGTGCAACTGAGATTCTCAAGTACTGTCAGATCATATCTGCATAAGACTGAACTGCTGACATTTGTTTAGTTACAATATATTTATGAAATGAAGCAACATTCCTAATTGCTTGTGTATCCTTGCATTATGTCTTTTGTGCAATAGCTTTATTCAATTTGAATAGGTTTTCATTAAAATGATAAGAAAATGATTTATTTTGCAACCATTGGACACAGATCACACTGTACTTACAGCTTACGTAGGATTTTGGAGCACTCACTACTCACTTTTTTGTAGTAAAAAAATTGTTGCTGAGGGAAGAGGAGCTCTGCAGCAGAAACGCAGTGAAATTGTGGTTCAGCTAAGATAATGACATTTCAGTAAGCTCAAGACTTCCCTCACAGTAGCAAGTAAACTTACCCAGGCGTTGATGTTTGAAGGTTGTGTTAGGATTTCCTGTATTGTTTTCAGAGTGTTTTTCTGGATATTTATGATTAAAAATTTAGCAGACTTGACTACCTGCAGGTTAGTGAAGTATGAACTTTTCCTGATGCTTTATAGAAGCTGAGGTATACTAAAAATTCCCTCTAGTTGCTTTGCACTCCCGAAGCAGGAGTACGGAACAGCAGTAAGCCTTGCTATTTTGGGACTTTTTGGAGAATGACATTTTCCTAAGGGTGTGGGCACTGTGTTTGTGGTATTAGAGACAAAGTGAGAAAAGTGTAAATGAAGTCATTTCAGCATCGCAGTCATTGATTGCTCTGCAAACCCTGTGGTGTTGGAAACTGCAAGCACACAGGAGAGATGGGGAATGGGATGTGGAATCTGCTGGCGAGTCAGTGGCATAGTGCGGATGTGACTCTGTAGGAATCAAAGATCAGAACAAGCACTGAAAGCTAATCAATAAGATGATTCATGCAATAAGAATTTATCAGAATGATGAAGTATGTGAGGACTGTGTGGTCTGTTGCAATTAATGCACTATGAATAAGCAAGGCGGATTATGGGTGCTAGTATTCACAGCTATGCCATGTGGTACATGCGTGTCAGTGCTACTGACAACGTGGAGAATTCAGCAATTATCAATAACTTCCAGTTGTTTGGCCCTAATCATTAGCATTTAGTGAGCCAGAATAGCTGCCTTCTGAATAATTAAAAGGTTTTGGAAACATGCATCATAGAACTACAAGATTTACTCTTCAGGTTCACAGGGTTGTTACATTAAACATTAGCATTTAGTGAGCCAGAATAGCCGCCTTCTGAATAATTAAAAGGTTTTGAAAACATGCATCATAGAACTACAAGATTTGCTCTTCAGGTTCACAGGGTTGTTACATTAAATTGCCTGTCTAGATTGTCAGGTTGCAGACAGTGGCATTTTACATACCTGTAGCACCCTTCACATTCTCCAAAGTCTTGCAGATTTTAACAAATTTGCAGTCAGACTAGAAGGCACAAACCCAAAGCCATTCCAGGCAGACCTTTGAGATACTATAATTTGAAAATGCAGCTCAGAACTAGGAAAGGGCAAAGAGTTTTTGCCATAAAATACTGATTCTCCAGAGAATTCTAAAAGCAGGGTTTGGAAACTGCAGCTGCTAAGAGAGAGGTTTTATTTTTTTCAAACAGCAATAAAGCACTTGGAGTATCCATGTAACTTTTGTGAAGAAAATCTGTCTCTGGAAGCTGCTGCACTTGTCTTTGAATGAGTTATTGTCTCTTAGAAAGCTTTAGGGTGTTGTTGAAATCCTTCCCTGCAAGGCTTGAGGGACGAAGACAACCATTTTAAGGATCGCACTGCAATCACCCCTATGAGACCTGGCATTGGGGAACAGGAGAGCAATGACAGCCAGTGTTTTCTAGATCCAGAACTGCTGTCCTTGTTTCCCATAATTTCCAACATAATAAGTGTCTTAGTGTCAGGTAAGTTTTAAAAAGAGATGCTCTCTTGAAAACAAATGGTCACTGCCAGCAGGGTTGCAAGCTGGGACTACTAAAAGATGATCTGAAGAGGATGGTTAACTGCAAATGGGATGTGGATTTCACTCTAATAGTTTATCAACAGGAGCTTTCTGAAAAGCTCTTAAGTGTGCTGCCAAATCCAGCTTCCAAAGCAAGGAAAGTAATACAAGTCCAATATTGTTAATGTCAGTGGTTTCTAGTTAATTACCTGTTACCTGAAAAAAATCACTGAAAAGCACAAAGCATTGTTTAAACCTTGCTTTGTGTCTCTTTATTCAGATACTGCGCTCCTTTGTTATAAATATATTTTCCTCCTCAGAGACCTCTAGCTCTCTTAGCAGACTCTATAGGAGATATAGTTCTTTTGATACATCCAGAAGACACCTCTGCAGTTAAAGGGAGAATATAATTTCAAAAATGTATATGTGAGTCCAGGTTAGTACTTCCTGGAAGAAGAGAAAACCTGTAAGGAAAACAATAATGACTTATGTTGCTCAAACAGTTATTTTGTCTGCCTTCTCTTTTATTTTGAACTCCCGTTTAAGCAACCCTATAAGTCTTCTAGTACTGATATCTACTCCTCAGTCGTAATGTTTCCCCACTGCCTAGTTAAAGTAAGGAGAAAAGAAGCCTCGTGTTCCATATGTTTATTGAGGGAATTTTTTGTGTGTGCAGTTCACATAAAATTGCATCCACTCGGCTCATGATCCATAGCGCAATTCCATTAACAAAGCAGCACTCTACCTTTTGTGTGTGCTGTTATGCTTAAAGCCCATTCCTGTCGTTGTGTCTCCCATAAAAATAGAAGTTTTGCAGGTGATTTAGTTTAGTTCATTTCCAGTTCTGTTCTATTTTCTTTGTTTGTAGACCAAATAACTTTTTAGAAAATATTTGATAGAATCCTTTTCATTTTTCCATTCAAGATAAAACTTGTACTGAAAGTAGAATGCATTTATTTGGTCAAAATTTTCAGTTACATAAAATGGGAAGTTGATTTTTTTTTCACTTTCTTTCACTCTGTTTCCTCCCTCCACCTTTGAGAGCTGAGATACTCTTTTCTGTACAATACAAAGAACACACATGGCATTATGTGCCATTTCTGTAGAGCACCAAGGGATCCCTGAGCATACAGGGTTTATAAAGCTCTTGATTCAGCCTGAAATTGTATATCTTTCCAAAACAAGGACAAACAATGGCCTAGCTCAAAACTCGCTAAGACAAGAGCGCAATTTTCATAGATGCCTCAGAATGAACAGTTCTTCTCAAGCCAGTGACCACTGTTTCTGACTGAGCTTGTTATTGCTTCACAAGGTCATCCCTGAGGAAGCCCTCCATAATCTGGGATATCTAGATCATATTCAAGGTGAAGCATTCCACCTTGGCAGACCTACCCCAGCAAGTGTCCAGCAAGGACACTCTACAGGATTGTTGAGGTTTAATAAATGGGACTGAGTTCTCCATTGCAATTCAATGTCTTGGCGAGAGACCTCAGAGTAAAGCAAACTTGTTTGCCATCCAGTTTATAAAAAGCCTGTCAATGGCTACGCTGATTATTGCCTGATGTACTGACAAATACGGTCTTGTGGCTTCCACATACTCTCCAGTCATCTACCCACAACCCTCTGGCATCTGTCTGGTGACAGGGGCCATGCTTTCTTCTTGTGCTTTGTACAGCACCTAGTGTGGTGAAGTCTTGGGCCATGGAAAAGCAAGACTCGTATAAATGATAGTAATAAGCTACCTCACTGAGCCTGCCTGTTTGTACCATTGTGTCATAAAGCCTGTGGGTTTTTAGGGGTAAGGAGGAAACTGGAGGAAAACAAAGGGAGCAAAAAAACCCAGGAAGATTTTCCTGCTCTAAAGTGTGGGCTGAGAATCAGCCTGAAATGTGAGAATGTATGTGTAGAAGAATGCAGCAGAAAGACGCCTAAATGAGACTCCTTAGTGTGGTGAGAGCAGCTTACTAGCCCTCATGCATCGCACACACAGTTGTTTTTTCAAAGGAAACTGGAAATCAGTGGCTGCTCTTTCCTCTCCACGTTAGGCAGACTGCTGGGCTTGTGCTTTGCTGCTGGCCTGGGAAGGTCATCAGGGGCTTTCTTCACCCTTTCCATACGCTACTGTATTACTCACTCTCACATGGTGGAGAGAAAGCCCCTTTTTAGAAACAGCATCACTGGACATTTGCTAAGGCAAGTTGCCAGATTTAATAACTGATGGGCAGGAGAAAATCCTGTGTCTCTGTATTCTGACCTCAAGGAACATTGAAATATGCACATAACATTGCACAAATGACCCCTTGGAGGTGATTGCGCAATACCGTTTTCCATTCTCTCTCTCTCTTCCTGTCTCCTTCTTTTTCTAACCTTTCCATTCCTATTTCTTCTGTTTAGCCTGTTTGTGTTCATCTGGCTTTTAGAATATATTACCTGAGTTTTAAGATATATTCCTATTTCCAGGTACAAAATTAAGATATTGCTAAGTGTAATCATAGATAATAATATAACAGTAGATCCTTTTGTCTGAAATGTGCTTTTAGGTATTACCTTGGTCAGTAATTTAATTGAATTGGATAGTGACAACACACTGACTTTGTTAAGGTTAATGACCCAATGATTTACAAGACAAGGCACATTTACTGGCAAATGGATTTTAGTAATTGTTCTACTGAACAATGAGAATAACAATTTGTACATTGATCCACAAAGTCCTACATCAAAGCCTCTGTTCTTACTTTGCCAGTGCCCCTGTCCATAAATTCAGTGTCGCTCAGAGAATGTTTTCTTGACCCTGATGTATTTTAACTGCATTGCACTGAATTTCAAATTATTTTCTTCAATGTGATCCACAGCTTTAGTTGCCTGTAGAGAGCATAGCTGGGTACGAAGATGGCAAGAGAGAGTAGAGGAAGATGGACGGATGTGACCTATCCAGGTAGGGCAGTGTTTGTCTTGGCTAAGTTGGTCTAAGAGTTTCTCCAGTTGGTGGTTGCATCTCTTTGACACATATTTAATGTCTATTTCAATAGATTTGGATTGTTCTGTTTTCTTTGCCAAAATGCTGTGGGAGGACATGCCAAAAGGAGTAGCAGAATTCTTGTTTAGTCAGGGCTACTATCCTTGTTAAATAACTTTGTAATCTTACACAACACAAAGCAGAAGTGTCCGTTTTCCTTGAATTAACGGTCATTGCCATTGCTTAGAGTTTGCTTGAAATACTATCTGTTAATTCTTTCATCAGTTAAATCTCAGATGATACATTCTTTTTTTTTTTTATTTTGGACAATTTGGTTACTTGCTTTGAAGCCCATAATCAATTCATTGATTTTGCTTAAATCTTTTAAATATTGTGACAAGAGTAACTTTACTGGAGCCTGGAATTTTGTGAATGTTCAAGATGGACTGAAAAAGCGCTCAAGAAGTCTTCAGCGAGAGCCTTTAAACTCCTAGATATAAATTGTCTGGATTGCTGGTTAAAGATTCTGATTGTAAGAGATGGTGTTTAACATCCTTATCAATTAATTATTACTGGAAAATGCAGTATTTAATCAGCATTGATCTGTCGTAAGGCTACATCACTGGCATTAGCTGAAACACAGAAGAGAAGTGTTTATTGAACATAGTTGTCTTTCTTGCAGTATTATTGACAATGTTATCATTTCCATAGTGGTAATGGACCAGTAGCTGTTGGTTAGATACTCTTCATTCCAACACAGTTTATAAACTTCGTTTTATTGTCCTTAGCTTTATTGACCATTGATTTCTTCAGTTGTCCTTTTGCTTCCCTTATTAATTTTGTGTCATTCCTGGCTTCTAGTGTGTTGCTGCCAACTTTCTCTCTTTTACATTTGATATTTGTTGGCATTTCCCCCTGTTTATAATTACTTTCACTCCCTCATCATGCCACAATGAGATTGCTTGTTCAAGGTTTTATTGCAATTATCATCCGTGTGTTCTTCATTACGCCAGATGTGATATACCTAAGCAAGATTGCAAGACTTCTGACCTTCAGCACTATATTTAATATAGCGTTGTGCTTAGGCCTCTACTGAATCTTAGATAGCAATATTTTTAAATAAACAAATACCTCTGTTTTTATCATCAAAAGTAAAAAGTGAAAAATAAGAAGAAAATGACATTTTAAAATTCTTCTGTGCCAAAATGATGTAAGTATGAACTAAACAAAAATAACTGTGTTGTATTAGTTTAAAGAAGAAAGTTCTACCTGTAGTTATCCAGTACAGTGATAGTGGTGGTACGTTGGTGAGTTTTTTTGACCGGTACATAGGTTATTTGTTTCTCTCTCTGGGCCCACAGCCTGTAGCTCAGGAAGATATGAGGGTTGCAAAGGTTGGATGGGGATTAGTTCCCTGGTTTGCTAAACTGCTGTCTGTAATTTCAGACAGATCTTAGAGACCCTTAGAGGTAGCCAAAGAGGTGGGAAGAATGCAACAGTGGAAAATATATTATCTCCCTTGTCAAACTGATACTTTTGGGTTTAGTCCTTAGTAAAATAAAGAAGCAAATGGTAGAAGAGAACAAGCTGTAGATATCTATGAGAGTAAGAGAGTGTTGAATAAGGACTTTGGCCTTTCAAAGAGCCAGTCATAGCAGAGACTTGAATGAAGAATTTGAAACAAATTAAGACTTTGAAACTGTGTTTACGAATTAGAAAAGGAAGAGAAATTATACAAAGATGAGCTTAAGAAGAGAGAAAAACTGTGCAAAGAGAAGCTGCAAGGATATAATAACTTAACCTGTGTGTCAAGTGTTTGGCTTACTGTGCAGTAAGAGGCTGTGCTATATGTAAAAATCCCACGTATTTCCTCATTTTCTGTGGCACAGGCTTTTGCAGGAGAAATATTCAATGAAGCCATCTATAACTTTTCTGATTGCATTTTAAACATTTATGTTGCTAGCCTCTACATCTAATAAACCTGAGACTTTGAATGGACTGTGGCTTATTAAATCGTATCTTTTCTGTCAGTCTCATCAGTAGAGGGGTACTGGTAATATTAACATTGAATAGGACCAAACCAGCATTTCATTCCCTTTTGTGCTTGAAAATATCTGAACCTCAGTCCTTCTACCTTGATGGGTGGTTATTTGTGATCTCCTGTCTCCATTTATTTTCGTATGGAACTTCTATGGTCATTAATTTTCACTCTTGTTTCCAATTCAACATTCTTACTGAAAAGCATGGGTTAAAGGCTTTGTCCAGAGGTGCAAGCAACTAGCTGCACATATGTTCATTGTTATAATTACTTGCCCAAACTATTATAAAAGGATGTGTTGTCATCTGAATCTTAGATTGAAGGGTATGGTTAGTGTAATGGAAAGCCTGGTTGCCAATTTAAAATAAAACCATTGGGAAAAAAATTAAAAATGCTATAAACTTAAGGAAATGATAAAAGGTATATAATTTCACAAAAATCCTCATAACTGGTGGGCATTTAAAAGCTTTAAGGAACACAATCAGAAATAAGTTTACAGATGCTTTTCAATTCAAAGTCTTTGTATTAGTTATCAGATCACCGTAAGCAAACCTTTGTCTTGCTCACAGTCACAGGGAAATGAAAACTGGGCAAAGTATTACAGGAAAGAAGAGCTTATGGCAATTACATAAAAAAGGAATCTAATCAATGATGCTGATTATTTCCAGCTGGGATGTTTAAATTTCCAAATTTCAGGATATTTCAATGTAGGATTAGGTGTAGCATAACAAGGTGATGCAAAATTCAGCTTGGTCCCAGGTCTGGATTGTGAGGTGATGCAAAATTCAGCTTGGTCCCAGGTCTGGATTGTGAGTAATCCTGCTGTTTTGCTGTGGTCCATCCTGGAGAGACAAAGAAAGTCATCTTTGTCTGAATTTTTGCATAAAATTTTTAACCAGTATGGATTGTCTTGTGACGATTTTATACAAAGACATACACGACATCATGTTTTTTCTCAAACTATATTCATATTCCTTTTAGATTCAGTAACAGTGTCTTGCTTTGTTCCTCCCTGAAGCGCTGGTGTCAAAGAGAACACTGCACAACCCTGGGCATTGTTTTTAGCAGGTGGGATGCAGCAGATATAGGGCATTTGGATCTACATTTCTTTAAGGACTTTTTACAAACTGTCAGGAAGGACAAAGTGACAAGATCTCAACACAATCTGAGCAGCACTGGATGTGGGCTAATGCCTAAATAGGTGAAGTAGAATATTTATGTAGAAGGCAACTGCAGGCAATAGCATCAAAGCAGCAGACTGCTTAAGGAAACTGCGGACAGAGAACAAATCCCCAGGTCTGATCAGCAGAGACTTCAGGCAGGGCGATTTCAGAGGAGTTTGTGTTAGGTTAGAATAAGGAGAGGAAGGAGCCAGAGGAGAAAGATAAGGTCACATCTGAGTGAGGGCACCAAGGCAGTCCCTGAAGAAGAACGCAGAAAAGTTAGAGAGCAGCATTACTGTTGGCTTTGCTTAGCAGGAAATGTTGTGCCCATGGGACAAGCGAGACAGAGGCACTGTAGGAAGGGTGAGATGCAGGGAAGGAAATGGTCTTGACACCTTTTGCTCTTTCTCTTTGAAGAAATTGGTCAGCAAGAGCAGGTGAGCTGCATGCAGTGCATGGGCTGCAGTTTTACTGCCAGCAGTCTGTTGAGCAAAGCGATGTTGCTGTTAACACAGCTGCATGTGCCAGTAGGAAATAGGTTAGAGAAGGATGCAGAGGCAGCTATAGCAGGCTTTGTGGACACAGAAATACACAGTGACCAGATACCATTCCTGAGAGTTCAGGAGTGCAGGAACAGGCCCAGATTTTGTGCAAGTCTTACAAAACTGGACTGCAATGGGTGGGTTGCTGTCGTTGTTCCTGGAGTCTGGGGAGATCTCCCTTCACAGACACAAGCCAGCTTGATTCTTCCTGCTTGATAATTTTCTCTCTTTGCCCCAGTAATCAGTTCACTGTTTCCATTGCTGCTTTCCTGGCCTTGTCGGTGAGCAGTGCAGATCAAGAGATCTGCTCCAGGTCGATTTTGAATTAGCGAGTTTGACAAATGTTTTCATTTGAGAAGGCAAGCTGCCTCATTGTGCTTGGTTTAACAGGAACACAGTAGAGTGACAATGCTGGATTTAACTTTAGTTATCAACACTTTCAGCCTACATTGGTCTAAGTAATTGTCCTGTTTATACTCTGACAGGTTAAAATAATGTATTCTAGAACGAGAGCGCTTCTACGGAAGATGAAAAGCAGCCCAAGAGGGTTATCAGCTGTTACAAACTGTGACAAGCAGTGTGAGCTAGATGTATGGATAAATTGCTATTGCTCCAGAGGTTATTCCTATTAGCAGGAGACATATAAGAAACACTAACAAGGCATTAATACAGTACAGCTAGTAAAAAAGCTCATCTATTCTACCCAAGCTCTGGACTAATGGGACATTCCAGTGTTTTCTTGATGCTGCACTGACAGGTGGTGATAGACCTTTAAATAAAACAAAAGCTCTACTAGGCTGTTGGGAAGAGTCAGGCAACTGTGAGGATTTAAAAGCTAATCTTTAAGAAAATAAACAAATATATTTATCTGAGACCTAACCACTATTAGGAATGATGCTTCTGGGTTCCTCTTTACACAGAATCAAATAAAGTTGTGCAGATGGGATCTTGGCAAAGTAGGTAATTTCTGATAAAATTTTCTGTCCAGAGAAGAGGTTTAGTTTGAGGTTTGTCTTTTTTTTTGGGTGTTTTTTTTTTTTCTTCAGTAAGTGTTCTTGGGATCAAAATAAAGTGATTGTTTAAACATGAAGTGTTCAGTTTCCTTTCCGTCTGGAAATCAGTACAGGAAGTACTGAGGAATGGAACTCAACAGCTGAACACTTTCAGTGTTTTAAATAACAGAACCGAGCTCCTGCCACGTGAGTGGGCTTCCACGGACTTCGGACTGGTCACGCCATTGAGTGGGTTACTTAACTAGTGCCAATGCAGTTTGCAGGGAAATACTTTGGAGAGGTTGGCTCACACATAGGTCAGTTCATCTATAAAAGAAATAGTGTAGAAATTTCTTTAGCAGCAGAAACATGTTTCTCTGGTGTCACGCAGAGGAATCATAATTGCTTGTGCAGAAAAGATGGGAAATTTTTGCATTATTTTCTAGGAGAAACTATGCAGAACTTTGTTTACCCTACCTGATCTTGTGCTTATTACCCAATATCATAGGAATCATATCCAGCGGTGCTCAATGGGAACAAGTGAACAAGGGATGAGAGCGTGCATTTTCCATACCAGATGTAATGATGGAAGTTAAATATTGATGGGCTAATTTCAAATGGGAGTTGCGTGTGATAATAAGAGGACTAAAGCTGAATAAAGATTGCTGCAGGCTGCTCAGTTCTTCCAGAGAGAACTGGGTTTGGAAGATTGAAAAGCCCTGCAAAGGTGAAGAGAGTAGTGCTGTATTAACAGGAGACACAGAAGCTGGGAACTTCATGAAGGCTTATGATGGGCATACAGTAATTGAAGGTTTGAGAAGGAAAGGAGAGAGAGGAGATGATGTAAATATGACAACTACAGCTGCTTAAGCAAAAGGAACAATCATCCTAAAATGTGGAAAAGTACTGAATAGCCATATGAGTAGAGAGTGTGGGACTGCCCCTTTTGGAAGCAGTGCTGTAGTTTTAGCCAGTTGTCTAACCAGTCCCTTAACGTAACAAAAAATCTCCACATCAGCTCATATATTCGTCTTTCAGAAGAGAAAACCTATTTAGTTGGATTATTGCTTGAGTCCTTTGCAGTAACTAGAATACAAAGCTCTTCTCCTGCTGTAAATTTGCTGCCTTTCTGATACTCTTTACAACAAAGGAACCTTATAAATCTAATTGTATGATTATTTTGACATCTTTGTAAATGGCCTTGCTGTAGGTGGAGTCCTGGGGAGATAGAGGACTTGGATAGAAGCAGAGCTGATACATCTGTGTCCTGGTACATGAGGTAATCCTAAACTGCAGAAGAATAAAAATGGTAAATGGTGAAAATAACATCAGCAGCCATCATAATTTTGTTTTCTTCCTTTGTTCCTTCTTTTGAATTTGGAATAAAAATGTAGAAAAGAATAAAAGCTTTGCTTTGGGGAAGAAGGCTGACTGCTGGCTGGTGCTGCTGGAAGTGTGTGGCCAGGGCTGCTCAGCAGCTTTGCCTCGTCGTGGAAGCTAAACTGCTCCTAGCCCAGCGTGTGCTTTGGTGAGAAAACACCTGGAAAGCTGAGAGTGCAGGGGTTTTGAACACACATTCGCCAAACATGAGACCTTTCCATTGACAGCACTGGGCTGTCCTCTGGATCAGGCCCTGGTGGTTAATAGGGGAACCTTCCCCTTCAAATTAGAGCCTCTATGCTAAAGAGGTCAACCTGCAAAGACCAGGAAAGTAAAGAGGAACGCCATGCCAATACTTGCTCACACAAGGAAACAGGAGCCGGCAGAGATGGGATGTGTTTACCAAGGCTTACCAACAATGCATTCATTTTATTTCTGCATTTTTAGTATGTGGCTTGGGTTGCAACATTTTACAATGCAAGGCTTGGGCTTGTTACATACTGCCAAGGTGGGCCTATTTAAGAATGTTTTCTGGCAAACACAAAAAACTCAGGTCAGGTATCAGGATCAGTGTTGATTTTAAATGGCTGTTGTGGGGAACCTGGTATTTAAAATGGGGAAAG
>NW_009633962.1:36764-50735 GCF_000690535.1 Cariama cristata
GGTCAGCTGCACCCTGCGTCCTTGGAAGCTGCTCGTTGCTAGCCTGGTGTTTATTCATGAGGAGACTAGCATTTCTAGGAGGCACAGGATATAAATATTTAGCACTGTCAGTGGGGAAGGAAAATATTGTTGGAATAATGTCTTCATTTGTCAGAGGAAAAATAGGGACTAATTTTTTTGAGAGAGATCACAATTAACTGCTCCCTATGAACTGTTTCTCTAAAGATTTCAGGCAGACGTATGCTTTTGCAGCAAGAGGAGTGAATGCCAATTGAGAGGAACACGAATCCATTTATAAAGCCAGAGAAATCATTCTGTCAGGCAGGATATAGGTACACAAATTAAGCAGGTATCAAAATTATATCGTTTCTTCAACGGCAACCGCCTCTCAAGAACAGACTATAGACAGGAATAGCTGAAGATCTCAGCAAGCTGTAGTTTAACTCTGACAGCACATGACTACAGTAGTGGTCACCTGATAATAATAAAAATGCAGCCAGTTTTGCCCTGCTGCCCTCCAAATTCTCTTCCTCCTATCACTGGAAAAATTCAGCCTACAATTCCCCTCCACAGGAACCTCTCACAGAATCCCTGAACCATCCATGTGATGGTATGGGAACGGCTGCAGGGCTTTGCCACACAGAAGGGGCTTCTTGGCCCACAGAGAACTACCTTATTTAAAAGTAAATGTCAAGATGGAGTCTTTTGTGTAAAGTCTGCAATTGTCAAAAGAAATTCTCTGCTGTGAAGATGCCTGATCTTTTGGTAGCACAGCTCCTCTGTGCAAATCTGTGTCCTGATGGCTAAATCTAGGTGCTTTCATAGTTTGTGTGGGACCCAGCAGTCCATGGCAGCAGCTCTGCAGGTGACAGTCTCATGCCATGACGAGCATATCGCATAAGAAAGTAAGATGGATGAAGGCAGGCAGGGGAAGGGAGGCAGTGATGAGCACAGGGTCACACTTGCTTTGGAGCAAATCTAGGAGAGAGCTGCTGTTTGGTCCTCAGCCTGATACCTTGCTCGCTGTGCCATGCAGGCTTCACCCAGGGGTGGCACAGCGTAGCCCTGAGCTACCAAGCCTCCTGCTTTACTCTGAAGATTTCTGCCACCCTCTGTAATCAAAGACATGTTATTTCCAAAGGAAATGGAATTGGACTTTAAAGCATAATAAATGAAAAATATCCCTCAAAACATTTTTAAGTCAAAAGCTCGGTATTGAGTCACAAATATTGTGATCATAAACATTCGCTTTCTTTCAAAATTCTCAGTTTCACATTGGAAGATGAAAAGTATGTGCTGAAAAACCATTCTGTACTTAGTATTCTTAGCCATGGTTTTTGTCTTTTGACATTTGGAAGTAAAGTTGAAAGTTGCTGATGAAAATTTCAGTTATTGCCCTCTAACTTTTGACAGCATTTTCCATAGACCCTGCTATGCCCAAACTGTTTTCTACGCAGCCCATTCTTTGAAATTCAGTCATTTTTGCCTTTTCCTCATAAACATGTATGAGTCTACGTCTGGCCTTTGGTAAAATAAGAATAAGGCTTATTCCCAGCTTAAATCTTCCTAACATCCAAATTTCTTGCTAAGCCTCTACTGCTGCTGAATTTAATCTACTGTGAATTATCAGAGTTCAGCTCCTAGTATAAAGTATGTCTGACCTCTGGCTGTGCAGTTTTCTTTATTATCGTTTTTGTGTGTTTGTTCATGGACATTTTATTGTTCAAAAATTCTTGATGACTGGATCAGGATCTCTCACCTTATAAGCAATGGTTGCTGGCAATTGAAAGGTCTGAAGAGCTTCTTGCTTTGACATTAAAAAAATAAAATAAGTTTCATTTTAATCCTTATATTTTCCTCATATGAATTTTTCATCTTCCTGGAAAATACTGGAGCTGTAAGCAGTTTCGGAAATGGGTTGAAAGTTTGTGTTCTTGCGTTGTCCTTTCTCTAACCTCTGCTGAACTGCTGTTTTGTAACTTTTAACAAGTACAGTAAATGACAAATGATATCCCTCGAGGTTTATTCATTCCTATTCTCATACACCACCATTTAACTTGATTGATTTCAGCACCGTCTCCACCTCCTGGAAATGCTCCCCAACCAATTCCTCAAGGGATACAGCCACCCCGTAGGATTTTTTTTAGGGCCACAGTTCACAAGACAGGCCCAGTCACCAGGGCTTCAGGCACAGGTTCAGTAGGCAGTTGCCTAAGGTATAAAGTAAAATACAAACCAAGTGGTGGCTGTGGCCATGCATCTTTATACTCAGCCTGGTTTCTGTGCCTGTCCCTGCCTTGTCCCTACTTGGTGAGTGCAGATCTTCCTTCTTGCAGCCCCTTTCTCAGATGGCTCCTTACTCCATCCCCTCTGGAGCTGAACCATCCCTTTGAGGATAATTTCTAGTGGTGCGACTGTGGTAACAGAGAATTTGGAATAATGGAGCAGGAACTAGATTTTCCTTGGGAAGGTGTAGAGTAGGGGTATTCATATGGCAATTTTTCATCAAGACCAGACGTCATCAGGCTCCCAGATCCATGCTGTCTCCCGCGTTCCTACAGGAGATCTGCCTTCTTGCTGTTCCTCAACTCCTGAGAGGCAGCACAGGTCCTGCTACAG
This sequence comes from Cariama cristata, assembly GCF_000690535.1. NCBI lineage: Eukaryota > Metazoa > Chordata > Aves > Cariamiformes > Cariamidae > Cariama > Cariama cristata. Next base: position 39,384 of record NW_009633962.1, read on the forward strand.
CCCTTGGCTGCCCCAAGAGAGCTGGAACTGTCTCTGGTTAAGATGATAGTGGTAAAATTGCCTGTGGGATGCATAAAAAAGGGTTGAGTTTGACAGCAATTCTTTTGTAGCTGTAATGTCCTGGGCTATAATAGGAGAATGTTTTATGGACCTGCTTATGCAGGTTGTATGACTGTAGGATAGGAAAGGTGCTTTTTTAAGGGGGGTGAGCCTTGGACTTCCATCTGTTTATGGACTGGTGTGCCGGTTTGAAAAAAGCACTTATATCTTCAATGGGATACAATAAGCAAATGTGAGTTTTTTTGACTTAGGGCTATATTGTTCAATACACTCTCTGTGTCTTTTTGTTCTGCCACTCTTCAACCCCACTGTCTGCAGTATTTCTGCAGTCACCCTGAGCGCTCTCAGGGGAGGATGTGGAGGGAGCTGCTGGAGGGGTAATGTTTGCTTTGGAAGAAACATGTATTTTCAAAACGGGTTTCCCTCCCAGATTTTAAGACCTCTAAACAATTACTTTCTTTGAGGTGGACTCCCCCCACCCCTGCCCGTAGCATGCCTGCATGAATTTATATTCTATGAAAGAGAGAGAGACTTTTCAGGTCTAACAATATTGCCTTGGAAATGGGTTCGTTTGCAGTTAGGGCTAAAGAGATTATTTTGACTTTTCAGTCCCTCATTCTGGAGGGAATTTCTCCCCTTCACTGAGATGAAGCTGCTGTGGCTCATTGTGCCACTGCCATGAGTCCACTACTCACCTCTGTAGAGAAGCCCTTAGCTTCTGGGACTCATCCAGCCTAACCTTTGAAGCTTGGATTTGAGGTGAACATCCTAGCATGAAGTTAATCCCTGTCTCCAGAGAGCTTTCAGGCCTTATTCTCTTTATCTTAGTCACAATTCCCCTGGTGCACTGTGGGTCTGAGTGCAGAAAATCTGCCAACACAATGCCACAACCATTTCCCCGGCTCCCTGCCCTTCCAAACATACATTCTTCCCTTTTGGCACTAAGATGGAAAGAATTTAAAAAGAGAGATGGGAAACCAGAAAACAGATTCCTAGAAAGTGTGTCATCAGATAACCAAGCTGCAGTGAGGTCTTTTTAATGCAAGCTGGAAAACACTTTGAAAATACTTTATTAAGTATCACCCTAATTATTATCTCTGAATGCAGGGATTCATGTGGTGGTGAGATTTTGCCAAGAAGTGACTATCCTTCACCATGTCTCACCATGTATTCCTGATAGGCAGCAGACTCCTGGATAATCCAAGGAATTGAGGGAAGTGTAAGACTGTTGAGATGTTTCAGAAGCTTCGGAAAGCTGTGCAAATGAGCAATGCCTTTCCATGCCTTCCTAAGAGTATATGATGTAAAATACATATATATAAAAAATATCGTAATGTATAGAATATATTGAATTAATGTAAACTGTGACAATTGTTCTGATGCTCATTCCTTAAAAGAAATTGAGAAAGCAATTTTAAAAAATAATTTGTGCCTTAAAAAATTCATTTACCCCGTTAGTAGACTGAATCTGATTTCACAGCAGAGAATAGAAAAAGCAAAGTTTGCATTGGAAATAAGATTTGGTTTTTTAACTATGAGTGTAATTAATAATTGAAAGAGCTTAAAGGAACAAGTGGCAGATTTGCCACCAGCGGGGTGTTTAAATCAATGGGGGATGTCCTAAAGACTCACAAAGTGAAATTCCAGTTGCTGTTCTGTTAGACAGCACATCAGACAAAGCATCTCTTTTGTCCTTGATCCTCTATAAGGTCTATAAACATCTGCTTCCTTGATTTTCAGAAACTTGCAGGAGTCTGAAAACTTTCTGTAAAACAATACATTGTAAAATATTATAGTTCAGCGCTAAACCCAAACACTTTAGAGTTTTTAAAGCATTTTCTTTAGCTTTCTGCATCATTCCTATTTATGTATATTTTCCCTTTACACAAAATTCTTTTTATAACTTGGTCTTTCATATTGTTCTTTTGTGCCCTTTCTACACTGTAATCATAATTCTCTTGTTGCTGTGTGATGTTCCACTACTCATGTTTTTCTTTGATTTAGCTATTAGTATTGTTTTAACTCTTCACTTTCTGTGCTTTCCAGTACTTATCAGTAAATATGTGCAAAAGAGAAGAGACTGAATTTTCTCAAATGACAAGAAAGATGCACTGTTAAATACTGAATGAACTGCAATTGGGCTTAGAGCTGTAGAGAACAACTGATCTCACCTGCACAGTCTAACTTGGTTTAACTCAGTCACTCCCTCCTGAAGTAGCTCCTTTCCTCTCTGCCGACTACAGCGCTCTGCTTCATCAGAGAGGGAATTACTTGGGTCCGTTTAGACAAGGCTGATGACGGCACACTAGTAGCAAGGCTTCGACTTTGCGTTTCAGAATTCACTCTGTGAAATGCATTCAGCAAAATATGACCATATCTGAAGCTTATTACTTGGAAAAACCAATGAAATGGTAGATTTTCAGCTGCATGACTTGGTCTGTGAGTTGCAGCTGGGCTAAACCACTTATTCCTGAGAAAGTTTCTGAGAAACTCAATTTGACTGAATTTTCTGATCATGGGAGAGTTTGCAGTGGGAAGGAGCCTTCCTAGCAGGCCCTTGGTAGCAGCAAAGGATCTGCGTTGTGGAATACTCACTCAGGTAGCATGCAGTTCTTAATGGGGCTGGGATTACTATTTTCCTCCAGGTAATCACAGACTTTCATCACATATCTTGCTGATCACACTGATGGTTAGCAGCTATCCAACTATAACTGACTTAATAGCCACAATGTACATGAAGTAGCCTGCATGGATCTAGGCATATTTCTTCCCTATTTGTCTCCCCAGAACAGTCTCATTGGTTTCTACACCAGCTGGGAGCATGGAGCAGAGGAAGAGGGAATCACTGTCCCTGCTAGCCTTGCTCTCAGCTCTGTGCTTCCCTCCTTCCTTGTTTGGAAGACGATGCTACCATAGTGCCCCACAGTTTTAGCCCTCTGCTAAACACTCTTGCTGAAGACTCCCAACAGTGTGTTTAATTTGCACAGGCCAGGAAGAACTCTAATGCAGAATCAAACCTGCTTGACCTTCCTGTGTTTCAGTCTGTGCCTGTTGCCCCTTAATCTGTTGCTGGGCACCACTGAAAAGAGTCTGGCCCTGTTCTCTTGACACCCCCACCCTTAAGGTGTTTATAAGCACTGATGGGATCCCCTCTCAGTCTTCTCTTCTCCACACTGAACAGACCCAGTGCTCTCAGCCTTTCCTCATAAGGGAGATGTTCCAGTCCCCTCATCATCTTTGCCCTCCACTGGACTCTTTCCAGTAGTTCCTTGTGTTTCTTGAGCTGGGGAGGTCAGAACTGGACACAGCACTCCAGGTGTGGCCTCAGAGGGGCAGAGTAAAGGGGAGGATAACATCCCTCGATCTGCTGGCCACACTCTTCCTAATACACTCCAAGATATCATCTGAATATGAGGAAAAACTTCTTTATTTTGAGGGCAGCAGAGCACTGGAATGGGCTGCCCAGAGAGGTTGTGGAGTGTCCTCCTCTGGAGATATTCAAAACCCACCTGGACATGATCCTGTGCAACTTGCTGTAGGTAAACCTATTCTAGCATGGGTCTTGGACTAGATGATCTCCAGAGGTCCCTTCCAATGCCGACCGGTCTGTGATTCTGAACTGCAGTCAGAGAAGCCTGCAAAGGATTATCATACAAAATGTGGGGGCTACGCAAGATATAGTTGAATTCCTAGAGGAGAAATCAAACAACAGCATCAGATATTAGCCTATGCATCTCTGAAAGCCTGCTCACCACATGGCTTTTTCTGGTAGATTTGCCAGCTCAGAAAACTTTCCTGAAATTCCAGCTACAATTGTGACAGACAAATTCCCTGTCCTCAAGAGCAGCCCTCAAACCACCACTGTATCAGCTTCACGCTAATTGCTTTACTGATGCTCACTTAAGCTAATGAATACTAAATATTGCAGAGGATTCCTGTTGCACTCAGAAGATCGGTTTGAAAATTGTGCTTTGGAAACCGCGTGCAGCACCCACCTGCTTCCCTTGTGGGAACAGAGCACCAGCTGCCCTCAGGTGAGATCAGGAGGTATCTGAGGCTTCCCATGTCCTACCTAGGATAGAAGGCAGTAGCAGGAGAATTTTAGAAACCCTAAGACATAGTATGGGAACTAGTGACACTGCACTCCATTGGAAACGTACCCTAGAAAAGGCAGTGCTGAGAACATGGAGAAAATAGAGCATTTAAGGCTTTCCCCCAAAGGGCTCTGCCCTGACTAGCAACTTTGTGACCAGTGTGGCAATAAGAAAGCAAACGGTTTCTGATGTTGAGAGCCGTTTTATTAGCTAATTATCAGCTGTTGATTTATCAGCTGTGTTTGGGGCAGATCACATGCATCTCACCTGTGGCCAATATTGTATTGTGAGGAACAGACCTATGCTTGGCTCCTGCTGGGTTAGGGGGGTTCTTTTCAGGTTCTTTTCATTTAGCTGCTGAAAAGGGGACCTAAGCTTTTCTAATGGCGTGGGTCATCCCTATTCAAACAGCTCCTCTTTGACTTGTAGTCCTTTTTTAACTCTCTTACTGTAGGGCTCCCTTTTTCTTGGACTTTTTTTTTTTCCTAGTTTGCTTTTCCATGGCTTGTTTTTTTATATGTGTGAGAGCTGCCTAGCAGATGCTGTTTTACAGCTGGCCATGGTCTCTGTCTCTTCAGCTGGTGAGTTCTGCTGAGCTTCATTCTTACTATTACAGGGGTTAGTATAAGCTTTGAGCAGTTGCTTTTGCTTGGGAAACAGAGAATATCATGTTACTTTTGCTAGCAGTAAGCACACTTCAGTTTTCCTCCATAATCCCACCATCTTCTTGCAGCTCTCTTCTATGTACCAAGACTGCGTGTTCCTTACTGTAGTAGGTGACCTCAGACCTGTGTGTCTGCTTCTGATAAGGTACCTTTGCTTTGCTTGCTTAGTGTGAATTCCCTTGGAATAACTGGGCTGATGGCTGCTTGGCAGTGAAAGTGCCTGTTGCTGCAGGACTTCTTTTGTAAACTCTGACAGCATCAGAGCTGCAGTGTACACCCCAGCGCGGACAATGATTCAACTATTACCGAATTTCTTCCTGCAAGGAAAATATATGAATGCTCTGTGTATTGCATGCTCTGGCCGGTTAAAGTAGCTGCAGAAGTATGCCCTGGGTTTGTCCATCTCTCTCTAGGTTCATTCTTTCCATGCATTCATTCACAGGGAGGCTTCTGAAAATGCTGGATGTTAGACTGGCTTTTCAAGCCATATATCCTGGAGTTGCTTCTTGCTCAGCATACAAAGGTTACAGTAGCTCTGAGCACTTTTAAACAACCTAATCAATGTATGCATGACCCTGTATGGAAAACACTTTGCATTTAATTGATGGGCAGGTCCCGGCAGTCATACTTGGCTCTAATTTTTATTTCTTTTGTAAGTTTTCATTGTTTAAAAAACTATTTTAAATTTCAAGTTCCTGGAAATGTTTGTTTGCAGCGATTTCCTTCAAATGCATATTGTCCCAGCTGTATTTGTCTTTCTTTTGTTCAGTTACAGAAACTCATAAACATTGCTGAAAGTGAGGACTTGGACACTGAAATACAGCAGGGCAGTATGGAGTGGTTGCTCAGGCTAACAGAGGGCCCCACTGTATAGTCACAGCTAATGTACCAGAACGGGTCAAATTAGGCTTCCTTCTCTGCTGTGTTTAAATACAACTTGCAATATTTCCCCACCATTTTCAGGCATTATTAGCGCTTGCTGTATAAAGTATTAAACAGGCTCTCTCCATTTATCCACATTAATGATTCAGTGCAAACTCCTGCCTTCCCATTAATATCCACTAACCTCATTCAGTGATAAAACTTGATTTAGTCTCCAAATTACCTCAGCATAAAATTTCTTGGAGCAGCACTGCCTAATAGTTCAGGGCTACGTGAGCTGTTGTGATAGCCAAATAACAACAGTTGCAGCATCTTTTTTTGAGACTCGGTAGAAAAAAGAATCAATCGGGCACATAAAGAGAGACACAAATAAATTGCTAAACAGTATAATCCAATGATACCATACATCTCAGAAATGAGTGCCTCAAAAATCAATAAAAATTGAAATTGAAAAGGGAAGAATTGTAGTTGTCCTGATGCAGGTATGTTGAAGAAGTTTCAGGCGAAGGTGCCAGCCAGCCAGGTGCCAGGCTCTGGGAATGGAAAGGGTGGTTGGCTCTGGATAAGGGGGAGCATGCTGCCAGGGCATCGTGCAGCAAAGAAAAGGTGATGCTGTCCACATTGGTGGAGGTTGTGGGAAGAACAGGAGAGGGAATGATGTTCCCTGGGATTGGAGGGACTGCTGCACCATTGCTTTTGCATTTTGACAGCTCTCTTCCATTTGGGGGCAGAGGTGGGAGCAGAGCAGGCTGCTCAATGCCCGGGTTCTTGTCTAGGCTTTGCTTAAGTGGGAGGATGAGGTGTTGGTTTTGGGGCACCTAGAGCTACAAAAATTCATATTGCTGTGCCTAAGCTCTGTAGTCTTGTGGATCCCTAGCCTCCAGGGATGCTGTGTTGGACGTGCCTTCCTTGTGCCCACGCTGGATTTCACATGGGGCACTGGGGTTTGGAGTGTGCTCTGGATGAAGTAGATTGTGCTGGAGGTTGCTGCTCTGTGGGTTAGCTGTGAAAGAGCCTGACTTTCCTGCCTTGCACAGTGCACTGACCCATCTCCCCAAGGACAGCCTGGAAGCTAATATAGTGTGGATTTTTTGTGCTTTATCTCCCTTGATTGTTCTTCCCTTGACATTCTTGTGGGCTGGTGGGTGCAAGTTTTGGTACTAAGGCTGCTGGGTGCTCAGGGACCCATCAGACTTTAATTTTTGTTCTGATTTTGCATTTTTTAAAACATGCCATTAAAATCCCAGTCTTCTTACAGAGCGTGAGCAGACCCAAGCTGCACTGCTTGCTAGCTCAGATCTGTTTTCTATCCTGCATGCTCTCCTTATTGCTCCCGTTGGAGTCTGCTGGCAGCAGATCAAGCATGGACTTGTCCTTCTTGGTTTGCAGTAGCCTGCTGTCTCCAAAGGTTTCTGAGAACAGCGGGGCCGTTGCCTCACTCTGGTAGCAGTTCCTCTATGTCTCCTGTTAGAGCTGCACGCATTTTAAAACAAACATGGAAAAAAAGAAGAAGAGGAAAAGAGATTAAAAAGCAGAAATAAGTAGAGAAAGAAAGGCAAGGCAGACACTTGCCAATCACCTGGCAAGGGAAGGAAGAACCAAATAATCCAGAGAGTGACTTGGACAGTCTGAGCCCAGTGATCCTGTAGAATTGAGTCTGCTGTCTCCCAAATGATATAATTTAAAATCATTTGCTGCAGTTTTAGGCAAGAATTATTAAATGAATATTAATCAGTCATTAAATTCTGTGAAACTACTTCTTCATTCTGGGCTGAACGAGGCCGTTTAGCAGTGACGTATCCAGCATGTTAATGTCTCTGTGTGAGAGGGTTTCTCCCTCGCCAGAGCCATGCGATGCCCTCAGCCCCACTATCGATAGCAGTTGTTTTGAGCAGGTGGGTGCCCTTGGGGCTGGCCACCTACAGTTTTTTTCAATTCCTACAAGCAATGAATGATGGCAATTTGATGAAATATTAGCCCAACCTTGACCCCAAGTCTCTCCCTACCTGCACTGAAACCAGTACATTCCCTTCCAGTTACGAAAGATTTGGTTGAAATGCTTTCCTTCTTCCCTTTCCGCATGCCCCAGGCCAGTGTTTATCTTGCCTTGCTCCTGATGTGTTCAGCTCCCAATCTTGATTACTGTGGCAGGAAAAAACCTTGCCCAGCTCCTGAGTCATGCAGAAGCTGAAATATTGAGGGGGGAAAACTGCAGACATCTTAATGGTGGGTGTATTTTTGCTGTCAAACACTAAAGATATTGCTCATGAAGAAGCAGATGTTAACAGGTGTTTGGAAAACAATCCCTTTAGAAGAAGAACATCTCTCTGGCTTGACCTATACCCTGTGCATTTGTGCCGTCTAGCACCACATCTGCTCTCTCCAGACGTAGGAGGCAGCAGGTTGCTTGTGAGGGGCACTGGGTTGGGAGTACTGGTTGTGGCCCAATGCTTACCCATGCCCCCGTGGGGACAGGCTGCCCACCCAAAGCCCTCTGAACTCTCCCTCTGCAACTTCTGGTGCTTTCTTGGCCCTGGAGAAACTAAGAGGCCTGAGCTGTTTAGAGGACGGTATTGATTGACTAGTGTCAATTCAACCAAATTCACCAGCTTTCCAGAACTGCTGCAGTCCTCTAATTATTCTTTTTGTGAGCAACTTCTCCTTTTCCCATATGTAACAGTAAAGATGGGGGAGAAAGGAAACTCTGGATGAATTCTTCCAACCCTCTTTCAAACTGGCGGTTGCAGATAAGCAGCAAATACTAGTTAAATTCTGGTGTGTATATAGTGAAATCCTGGAACAGGTGTGTGACCTTCTGTTTGGACTATGTGCCAGCAACAATTATCATTGAAAACTGTAAGAAGGAAGAAATTTCTTTTTTTCCTTTCTTTTATTTGTGAGGATGATTCATGGCAGGGGGTCTGGGAACAACATTGGTTAGAGGGTATTCGGAAAGCAGCTCTTCCCTGCTTACTCTTGAAAAGATTAGTCCGTGCAAAATACATTCCCAGGGCTGTCGTTGCTCTATGCTCGCAGACCTGGGGGCAGGAGGCCCTGGGAGGCCGGCTGGCCGCGGGGCAGCCCACACTGCCTACAACAGAGATCCTGCACCTCTGTGCCTTGTCCTCTGTGTGACGCATCCACCGTGTCCTTGTGCTCACCACACCTGGCATGCCTGATAAGCGAGGTGGCTTGGTGTTTGCTATTCCTATGGAGTACAAGAAAAGAAATGCAAGAAGGTCCCTGATGCTCCACTGGTGACTTTGGTGCCACAGAAAAAGCCTTTGAGTATAAAACAAACTTCAGTGAGATGTGCATATCTAGAGGCAGCTGTGGAAGAGCTTTCCAGATACATGAGACACTGTTAGCATTTATGACACTGCCTAGGTTCTGGCTAAAAGCATTCCTTAGATCAATTGTTACAGAACTCACTCGAAACTATACAGATTCCTGGCTATTTATCTCAGAAGGTGGTAAGTTGGTTGTTTTTTTTTCCTTTTTCCTTACTGTTTAATAATAAGCAGGAGAAAAAGCAAGGCTCAAAACTTTCTAGCATATGTCAAACATGTGCATGTGAATTTTATCTAAGGATAGAGTGGTGAGTTTTCACTAGCCTAATATTCCTGGAGAGAGTGTTTCACGTGGAGAACCATTACCCTTGTAATAGTTCTGCAGGTTATAAAAGGTAGAGCACTTATAGCAGTTTTTTAAACTAAAGAAGTCTCTTTTATGTATGTTTCACTGAGATTATTTTTTTCCCCCTTATCAGCCCTTCTTTTTAATGATACATGGAGGAAATAAACCAGAAGGAAACCACTAAACCCATGCAGGGAAAAAAATTAACACATTCTCTTGCTCTCAGGTCTAAAAAATAATGAATCATTAAACCTTGAAGTCACATTGACATTACCAAATGGGTTTGAAATCAGCTTGGGCCTGAGAAGCTATAGAAAACCTGCCAAGTGACTAAAACAGATACTGATGGTGATGTAAGAAATTGGAAACATCTATTAAACAGACGCATCTTTCCATTTCCCAAAAGTTATTGGTTGGAGTAGTGCAGCACTTCCCCCGGTGCACATGTGCTGCAGGGGGATGGCCACAGGCAAAACCTAGTTAACTGAAAACATCACAATCAATAAAAAGCACTATGTTTTCCATTTAGTCCTGGTTTTTAGGGGTTTATTTTGTGCAGCAGCAGAAGGCATCAGTTCAATATCAATTCGCCTTCTGGGTGGGGAGAGGGATATAGATATCGGCTTTTAATGTGTGATGAAGTTTGTGACAGCACTAAGCTTACTAAAATTTAGACCGAGTGCTGTTTGGTACAACATGGGGCACCGGCTAATCCTGTGTTCAGTAAACAGGCAAAGCGGAGATCTGTTTTGATATCATGCTTTCTAGCCAGGAACAAGGAAGGGGTCATTTTCCGTTTAATCCTTTCTCTTGTCAAATTGCTGAATACCAGCATTTCTTACTTAGTGGCTGAATTGCAGCTCGGCCTCTGATACAGAGCTGTCTTATTCATTGGAAGGAGTGCTTCAAGCCAAGGGAGGAATGTCATATCTGGTTTTTTTGTGTAGATGAGGTGGAGCTGTTACCTGTCTTGAGTATCCCCATACTCTGGTGTGGTTCATGCCTGATATTTGGTGCCATTCAGTGCCACTGTGTGCACTTCTCTGTGGCCCATCAGCTTTGGGAGTGTCCTGCAGCCAGGTTTGAGCGAAACTGGCCTCGGTGGCTGCTGAATAGGCATCTGTGTGTAGTTGTTCTGCACTGTGGTGTGGTTTTAAGAAAACAACAGAGATCCTGTGTGTGTGTGATGCATTCACATGAGATTCTGTGCATCGCTTAAGTCAGCAATGCAAAACTGTACTGGGGCTGGATCTGTTGGGAGACATCTTCATTGACGTGCTTTTCATACTCAGACCCCTGGGATGGGTCTGCCTAGGTGTGAGCTCCTCTAGCGAGCACATTAAACGTGCTGCTCTGCTGGCTGCAGCTATTATGGCCTTCTCATGACAGCCGACAGCTCTTCATGTGAGATAGTCTATATTGACCTTCTCTTTTCAGAAGCTGATTGCCGGTTTAGTTGTCCTTTTCTGCCCATTTGAGATGGTAATGTGAGAAATGAGAACTGACAGTGCATTTTAAGTGCAAGCCCTGACAGAAATTGGCTATCTACACATCTTTGTGGAGCAGTTCCAGCTCAGAGCAGGAAGAGGAGCGCTGCTGTAATACTGACCTGGCGCTCAGGATCTGCTTTTCTGAGGAAAATATACTGCACTAGAAAGTTAAGTCAGCAAAGCTTCTTATGACCCAAATTCTAAAGGGAAAACCTGAGGCAAATGATTGCTGGGAAAAGAGGTTCATCAAAGGCAGAGAAATACAATATTCTCTGTCTCTTTCTCTGTAAGAAAACCTATGTAAAATATAATGAAGGAAACATTTTGCTGATTCTGATCCCTGGGCAGTGGAGCGTTAGTTGTCAGACTCCAGCTTGTGTGCTCCTGTTCTGCTGGAAGAATATTCCCCTGAGTAAAGCAGTAAATGATCCCTTTACAGAGGAGAGTGCCGGCTGGCCACATCCTGCTGGATCCTGGCCTCCAGGTGCTGAACTCTGTTAAAAGGTATTAAAAATATATGAAACA
>NW_009633962.1:51288-59791 GCF_000690535.1 Cariama cristata
TTTCTCCACTTAACTAACTACAATGGCTGTTGCAGAGACGCTATGTGATCATGAATGTACTGAGAAGTGGGAGAGAGTACGTATGTGTATTTTCTTTTTTCTTTTGGAATTTAAAATTATCCTCAATTGCAAAATGGATCGACTAGGAAAACATATGAGCAACAGCCTCGTATCTTATAAGCAGAAATTGTAATCTGGTTTTAGGAAACCTCTCCTTCTGAAAAGGCTGTTGCAGAGACGCTATGTGATCATGAATGTACTGAGAAGTGGGAGAGAGTACGTATGTGTATTTTCTTTTTTCTTTTGGAATTTAAAATTATCCTCAATTGCAAAATGGATCGACTAGGAAAACATATGAGCAACAGCCTCGTATCTTATAAGCAGAAATTGTAATCTGGTTTTAGGAAACCTCTCCTTCTGAAAAACCTTTGCTGAAGGCTGCTAAAACTTCTTTCCACTGATCTAGATGCAATTTCACTTATTTTCTTCCCTGATCACTGCTGGCTGCCATTCTAATAATCAATCATTGTTTTCCTTCCTTTGTCACTGAGGCAATATCAGGCATGATATTGTCCTGCTGGTTGGTTGCATCCTGTTTAAGTAGTTTAAGTACCATGTGTTGTACTTGTCCTAATTGTTTTGTGTTCATCAATAAACTCGGCTGATGGCGTTTTTCCCATCTGGTCCAAGCTGTGACTTCAGATTTCTCTTTCCATCCCTTTTGTTGTGCTAGAGGACAGAAGCAGGTGAGTTATGGACTATGAGCTACAGACATATGCACTTTTGGGTAAATTTGAAGACATTTTGGCACCTACTAAGATATTTTCCTTTTTTGATGAAATGATGCTGTTCACAGAAATTGAACTTTTCTTGTGGAAAACGGTTTCTTTTTAAAATGCCACCCTGTTGTATTCGTGCAGTGTTTATGACTGACCACTGTGTTTTGTGAGGGCATCCTCTTGCACTCGTTTCTCACCTTTGGTTATGTTTGCACTAGAAACACAGGAGGGTGAAGGACAGAAGCATTTATCAACTTTTTCCTTATAACTTTGCAAGATTTATTGATTTCATACAAAACTAGGCTTGATCATTAGCTTTCTGAAGCAATTGAATTTGCTTTATTCCAGCTTGGGAATACGGTTTAAATTATTTGTCTTTCTCATATCATATGCTGTATGTCTTCTGGTGCATGCTTTCAAGTTTTAAAGTTTGATTTATTGTAATTTATTACCTAGAAGACGTTCTTAAATTACTGCTTCAATAATATAATGTACTAAAAACTCTGAGGTTTTATCACATCACACCTGTATTTGACAGCAAATTGATCTGACAGTATTATTACATGTTTTTGACAGACTTATTTGAAATCCTTAAATCCCAGTTCCCTCTTTGTTTCATTACCGTAACATCACTGGCATAGCCTTGTGATCAATTATCCACTTAGGAAGACCCAAACGTCTGCCAGTTAGGTTTCCAGAGAAGTATTCACTTCAGCGTCTGTTAAGCTGTGATAAAATTAACGTATTTAAAAAAAGTTGCCCTGCCCTGTCCTTGCTGGAGAGTTGCACACTGATGCTCTGACATGCTTTTGCTAGCGCTCGCCTTCCAGGCAGGTCTGGTGGCAGTGGGAACTCTGCAGAGGGCACAGAGGTCTCTCCTCCTGCCAGAATATTATGTTTCTTTAAGGAAACTGCAAGAAGGGAAAGCTGCCCAGCACTGCTATGGCTTCAGGGGAAAGCAGCACAGGTTTCCTTGCATTTAGCCACACATGTGGCTTCAGATACCAGCGCTGCCCTGTTGCCGTCAGTGCTTACACCAGACTGAAGCACCTTGTGGAACTGCTTCTCCGCATGGATTACGCAGGCAGGACATTTTTGGCAAGGATGTGCTTGTTGTTATTAATAATTTGTTTTTAGGGAATGAAAAATGTAAATTTTTCACAAATAGATATACTACAAAAGGGATAATAAGCTATTCTATCACTGCTAGGTAGTCTCAGGGTCTATATAACTATTTTGATAGTTGAACTTTTCTCGTGGTGTTTTTGCCTATGTCATTAATTTGCACAGAGAACTTGTGTAAAGGGTTATGTTCTTGTTCGTGATGCTCACGTTACTGGATCATTATTATACACTCTTAATGTAGTAAGGAAAAGACTTTCAGTCATAAAAGGAAAAAAACTTGCAAAATGAGTTTGCCTTCCAGAGAAAAACTTGCTGTTGGCAACATACTTAATATAACACCTAGAGAGTTTCATAGTCACTGTGTATCTGTGGTATTAGCATTCACGTTGCTTATGGCATTTGGATCAACAATAGGGAAAAACTACCTTTTCTCAGAATAAAAGTTCAAGCTAAAGTTTTACTTAAAAACAACTAACTTGGGACCCTCTTGTTATGTTGCAGCATCCTACAACTCAGGATTTTTGAGCTTCATGTTAGCACTTCAGCTTCTGAAGCAGCGTGTCACGTTATGTTTTGAGTTACACTACAGAGATAAGTAGGGCGAATGGCCAAGTGGATTAACAAATGGAGGAGCAAAGCCTCAAAAGGAGGAGTGCAACCAGTGTATTATGTAAAGAGGAGAAAGTATACTTAAATGAACATGGATGCTTCTTTACTGATGCAATTTTAGCATCAAGATCTAGCTCTTGGCTGTGAAATATGATACAGATCAACTGAATTCAGAATAACTTTGCTGCTTTAAATAAAATGAGGATTTGACCCAAGAAACATGGCACAGTTTTTCACCAGCCCTGCTAATGTGGAAGGTGAAACAAGTTTTATTTTAGTTTGAAACCAAAAACCAACTTCACATCCTAAGGATGCTCCCATCAGATTTCATTCGTCGGCAGAGTCTGACTTAAAGGTTAGTGTGAAGATAGTTGTGAGCACCATATGCCTGACAACTTGGCATAATGACATGTGACTTCAGCTTGTGTTTCTCTTTAGAAGATGACTAATGAGTCTTAGTCTTATGGAAGACATTAAAATACTGTTACATTATGTTAGATCAGCTCTCACAACTGCTAAATTACTGAGTGGTAGGCATAATATAGTTCTAGGAGATGTGGAGTTTTTTTCTGCAGTGGATTCCAGTCAAACTCCTCCTGATGCAAATGCATGTGATAATTCACCATGTGGACAGAAATATATGCACTACTGTTTTTTACAAGGCAGATTTTGTCTTACATTTTTACAGGTTTTTCTAGCTCTGGTGAAGTCTCTAATGAAATTCCAATCCTGTAGTTGACTCATTAAGCTTTCCTTCAATCCATCACTGTAAAACTGATTATCAAGATGTTGTCTTTTGGTGTTATCAATCTTGAGTGACTTTTTTTGAGATTGATGCACATTCGTTCTTATGACTGGCTCAGATGCTATCTGCTATTTATCTTGATCTCCTTTTATTTAGTGTTTTAACTTAGACAGTTCTACTGCCTTTTTTGATTGAATTTTAATGATGAGGTCTTGACTACAAGACAGACCGCAGCTTTCAGACACATTTTACAAAATAGTGTCCTCAGGCTTTCCTTGCTGACACGTTTCCAGATTCTTTTTCATGCAGTCCCAGAAGGTGTTTGCTGCACCATGTGTGTGCTTCTACCTGGGAAGATGTGCTGCAGAGGTACAGCTAGCTTGAAAGAAGGCTTGGGGATAGGGAATTACTCTACAGTATAAATCAGTTATTTACCAGTTTCCCAGCAGGTGCTAATGGGTCTGCAATGGGCAAACTTAGGAGTAAAGGAAAGTAAAAGAAGCAATACATGGTTCTGCCAGCAATATAATCACGAATAGACCAACGTGCCAGTGAAATGCCAGGTCAGTTGTGGCCAGCAAAGTCACACTCTGGTTAAGCACAGACAAAACCAAGGAAGAGAAATAAGGGAGGAAAAAACACTTAGAAGGGTTGTGGCAGCATCAGAGTTCAGTGATGGGATAGTTTAGGGCACAACTGAAGCCAGACCAGTTGGAGGATATTTTTGAGGATGGTCTCTGAAAACCTTTTGAAGGGGGCGAGGGGGGGACGACGGACAACAAAGCTTTGAACTGTTGTAGCAAATTCATGGTATTGAGGGATGCAAGTGGCTGCTCCTTAGTGTTTCCTTCACCATATGGGTCTGACCTGTGGAACATCCCTTTCAAGTCCATTAATTTCTAGGACCTTCATCTCTCTTATTTGAGAGGGCTGTAACCCAGTTTCTGGCCTGCAGGACATCAGGACAGCTTTTTCATTGGAATAGTTAAAATTTCACTTTCTCATTTCCTCTTCTGCAGCATCCTGTGGTACCTTGCAATAAAACTGCCAGCAGATATCATGGGTAGCCTTTGTCAAGGATGCTGCTGTGAAACCCAGTCCTCAGGTAAAGCTGCCGATCTCTTTAAGAAGAAACATACTGATGCAGTCCTGGACTTCATGCTGGTTGTCTTCCAGAAGACACAGCTATTCCTGCTGGCATGGGGCAGATAACCATTTGCCCTCGGTGCGGCGGAGCTGTGTCTAGCATATAGCAGTCTCAGGAGGCGATACCTTTGTCTGCATCATTTAGTCTGTTGCTGGGGGTTCCTCTTCATCCCCAGCAAGTCAGACCACTGTATGGAGGGCTTGGGAAGTGCTCATGGAGAGTTTGTGCTGCAGAACACCATGAGGGTTGCATCTTCACAAATGGACCATTCTGTATTTATTCAGGCTCATGTCAGAGCTCTTATAATGGACAGAAAATGTGTGTTTAGGTCAGTATTTGACAAGCACTTAAAGTATGCACCCATAACACCCTCCCATCCCCCCGATGGACACACATACACACAGAGTCATTTGTAACGTGCTTTTGTGGCGCTGTATTCTGGGCTCAAAGTATCCAACGGGGATTGTAGATCAGCTGATGAATTTTAATGTAGAATAATAGATTTCTGGTGAAGAGCTTTCTTCTCTGTGCCTCCTCTGTGAAGTTATTTGCATCTTTCCACTGTGTCTGCATGTGTGCTGGTAGTTCTGGAGATTAACCTTAATCTCTGATTGAAAGCGAAGCAAAGTGACATTAGCTTGTAAAATGGATTCTGCGAGATGCATTTAATGATTTTCCTTTTTTTTTCTTCAGCAGTCAAAGGTAAACTGCTACTAGCAATGTTATTTGACCCGGATTTTTTTTTTTTCCTTTTTTTTTTTTTGCTTACCTCTTAAAAGCTTTACCATTCAAAGACAGGAAGTTTTAAACAGCTCTTTGAATCTGATACATAGATGGTTGCTAGTTCCTGAGTGCATCCTTCGTGATAAGGAATCTGTTGTTTCTTTGAAAGTATTTTCTCAATAAACAGGTTCGATTGATTCTTTGTGGCTGCTGCCCAAGCTGAACATCTATTTGTTCTTGGAGATGAGGAAGAAGGAAACATGTAATTGAGAAGCTGGGTACTTTGTGATGTCTGTTTGTCCAGAGATAGTAAGTTGCTTGGAAAGCCTCATATCTTGCCAGGTCACACAAGTACGTAGCTGTTCTGGGTGATTCATAAAGGTCTTAAATATGTCCTTAGCTCTCAAAACAAGAATCATATTTCTCCTACTTTTTTTTCTTTCAATTAATAAGTGGGTGAATGTACAGCATCTGTGCCCTCTGCTGTTTTCTGTCCTTGGGGATGACTCCATCAGGCCTCTAGGACAAACCAATCGTGCTGTAATATTAAATTGCAGAACATCAAAACTGACTTCTGTATCGCACAAACTGTCTGTCCTTGGCATCCCTGTAGAGCCTGCCCTGTTCTCGGTGATGGTCATCCCTATAGGGCACCTGGAGCACTAGATCTCTGCTCCTGATTTGCAGCTCCATGAGAGCAGGAGATAGAGCTGTGGGTGAGAGGGATCACTTACCAAGTGCAGACACACTCCAAAACAGAGCCTCAATGGGCAGGCAGTCACTCTGCAAGCTACTGCGAAATGCAGATTCCAGGGGAAGTTATGAAAAATAACTCTGCTGAAGAACTAAAGCTGAAGGCAATGTTTAATCTGTCAAATACTTATCAGAGAACTACTACTTCATGTGTATGTTATACTCTGGCAGTGCCCAACTAGTGGGAAAAGGCATCAGCTCGAGCAGAGGCAGATCCGTACATGCTGGTTGTGGAAACGGGCAGAAGGGAAGTGTTTGAAGAAAAACCAGGATGTGAGAGCAACCCTGGAAAGGGAGCAAGGAAGCAGAAGTGGCTGTGCTGAAAGGAGGTGGAGCTGAACACTGAGGAGAGCCTGGGATCAGCGTTACCCTTGTGCTGCAGCGTGTGGCAGAACCGGTGGGGAGGGGATGGTGTCCCCAGGGGACTGTCCTCTTCTGTTTGCTGCATGTTACCAAAGCACTAAAGGGAAGTATTTGCAGGTTTTAGCATACACGAAAGGTCCTACCAAAATGTCTTGGCAGCAGGATTATCACTGCCTAGTCAGGAGCTTTTTCTCCTTGGGGGGGCTATTGGCAGGGCCTGGTCCGGAGAGGCAGATCAGCCATAAACCTACTGGACCAATTTGAGGAAAATTGTGTTTTTAGTTGCCTTACGATACTGGCCCCATGATATGGGTGAATGCCTTTGGTGGCTGGAGTCATCAGAGACTGTGCTGTGCTTTGCCTGTAGTCGAGCCCAGTGCTGGTCTCTCTGGGATGGTCCTGTTTTGCTGTCAGCCGTAGCTCAGACTGCAGTGCACACTGCTACGATGGCGTTATCCTCTCACACTTACTTTGCTCTCCATATCTTGCTTTTCCAGTTGTTTTTCAGAAGGCAGCTAAGTGTTTCTTGATGGCTTGTGACAATACTCAGAACAGGAGGAAATTCCGCCTTTAAGTTTTGCAGCTAGTCCAGCACCTATATTTTATAATTTCCTCTTTTTATTATTGCCTACTTCCAAATGCCTGTAGTGCCTCTTTCCATAGCCCATCCTTATAAAGATCTCCCATTAATTTTTGTGTCAGCTCAACAAGAGGAAGGAACATGACCCTTCCTTAGCCACGTGCTACAAACTTTTGCCTTTTTGTGTGCCTGCTGCAGTTCATTTCCTTGGCCAGCCTGTGCTTTCTTTGGCTTTCTAGTTATTTAAATGAGTGTGGTTTGTGGACCTCGTGCTGCCCCATGTCAGTTAATGTCACGCTGAATTACACTGGCTACTTGTAAGCTGTCGATGACAGCCTCTGACAGCTATCCTGGAGGTATCATTTGTTAGATGTTACGGTGATGAGCCTAAGGAAAGGGCCTTGCACTTGACGGAATGGTTACCTCTGTTTCTTCGTCCAGCACAAATGCTTTGGAGCTGCAGAACTGTCTGCAGCAGACTGTGACGGTGCCAGCTCCTGCCTGCTTTGAGGGATGTCTTCACTGCTGGAGTAGACACTTCTTCATAGCATTCCTTGGAAGGATCTCCAGCTTTTTAGGGCAACCCCACATATTTTAAGTTCTTTGTATGAAGAATAGGCTACTCTGGTTATATTACACTACTGTCTCCTTTCTTCCATTTTTCCTTTTTTTTTTTTCTTTTTTTTTTCCCCCCTCCTTTAGCATCACTATATCTAAAGAAATACAAAGAGAAAATTGCATTGACTGTTTAATATTGCTTACAACTTCAGCATTAGAAAGCTCCTTCCCCCTGCTCATCCCAACACCTTTCACGAGCCCCTGCACCCACGGTGCAGTGTTGCCTCTGCTCTGCAGAGGAGATGATCCAACCTCCATGTGCACAGTCTCAGCTTCTTCCTGCTCAGTCTGAGTGCGGCAAGTATGAGGATTTACTAGACACTGTTATGTGCAAACTACCTTCTAGTGCTCCAACTTTCCCTAGACTAAAGTTTCAAGAGCAGTCTTCCCATGCAGGTCTGTTTGAACTTGGAGAGAGACGAATGCTGTTCATACAGGTTCACTTCCCCTAACGAATGGTTCATTGATCCATGCTGGAAACAGTCAGCCTTGTTGACTACAGGGAGCAGAGTACAGATGGGGAACTGTGTTTCCTTTTCTCTGTAAGCCGAATGGCATTGATTGCCTTAGAACCAATACATTTTCATTAGGCTCATTTTATTTCCCAGATTTTCATCGTTCACAGTGGTTATGAAAGGAAGAAATTAATGACCCTTGCTAAATAGTGCGGGGAGGAACTGGGAAAGCTTCCTAGGGCTTTGATGTGATCCTTACTTTCCTGCATTGTATCCTTGGGCTTTTCCAGAGGTTGTTCTGGTGGCAAAGGCTGGGGACTGACGTTGCTCGCAGAGCCTGGCTGCTGTGCTCCCTCACTCCCTCACTGTGTTGCCCTATCTGCTTCTATGTGTGCTGGAGGTGGGGCAGGTCTTCAGGGGACAAAAATATACGAATTGTCCCCTGTTCTTGCAGACGCTAACAATAAGCGTCGTGGAGGGCACAGGGATGTGCATGCTGTTAACACAAGCGGTCTCGGTGGGATCACAAGGCAGTGCTGTCCTTTCCTGCTCTGCTGCGACCTGCAAAGCAGGGAGCTGCAAGGTTTGAGTTCAAATGGTGCCGCT